>NW_027197955.1:0-51821 GCF_038502225.1 Cherax quadricarinatus
CTCCATCGTGGTAAACACCCTCCCTATAACCGTCATCAGCATCAACTTGTACAGCATTAGAGTCAGCATGGACAACACTAAACCGGCGTGAACAGCATCAACTTGTACAGCACTAGAGTCAACATAGACAACGCTAAACCGGCGTGAGCAGCATCAACTTGTACAGCACTAGAGTCAACGTAGACAACACTAAACCGGTGTGAACAGCATCAACTTGTACAGCACTAGAGTCAACATAGACAACACTAAACCGGCGTGAACAGCATCAACTTGTACAGCACTAGAGTCAACATAGACAACACTAAACCGGAGTGAGCAGCATCAACGTAAACAACAATAGCAATTGTAGATGAAAAACCTAAATACAAAAGTGTAAAAGATTTGTATTAAATATTCTCAGCAGACAATGTCTAAAAGAACAAACAATGTAAGACAACACAGAAGAACGTACAGTAAAACATAAACATTTGCTGAACGTAATCACGAGAACACTGACGTCACGCAAAGAAAGATAAGCATCACTGAGAGGCTACCATTACATTGAAGAACTTAATTAAGGCGTTTTTAATAAACGGAAGAAGCACAAAAGAAATTCGATCAGAAAATTTTGAAAAGACACAAGACAAATGAGCTTCAGTAACTCGTGGACCAACAAAATTATTTGCAATACAAATGTCATCATAAGCTGATATGTAGTAGAAATAGACACATTTGCAATATCTGTGAATATTTATTAAAGAGATGTTTCACTAATTAATGTTATTATCACTACAAATCTGAGTATAATTACTGGAAACTTAAAGAAATGAAGAAGTAGTTGGAAATGATTAGGCTCCGTCCCATGATAAAATATAATACAGAGAATAACTGATGGAGATTGTGCAAGACGTGATAACATTGAGAGATTCAGAGAATATGTTTGACAAACTGAACAAGTGAAGGTAATCTGATACCAACAGTTTTTGTAAATATGTTCGACAAATTGTTCAAGTACAGCAGGTCTTTGAACAACGTCGTTTCGTTCAACGTCGTTTCGTTATAACATTGATGAGAAAAAAATGAATGCATGCGAATTATTATAAAATAAATACATGTATTCGTAAAGTATACAATAATCCTGCTAATATACAACAGTAAACGATGCTGTACGAAAACCCTCAGGGAGTCCGCCATATTTGTTATTATTTGTTTTTGAACTGCCTGGTGGTGGGTGGCGCTCCTTACAATTTTCTCCTTGCAAACATTTATTCCTTGATTTAACACTTGCAATGATTGCTAAAGATGCAATGCGCATCTCTGATGTCTCTGGCTACATACAACTTAGAAAGTGTGACATTAATTAAAAACTAAACCAGAAATATAAGAAGTTTGACGATGGACAGCGAGGTGTGGTTTAGTTATACGTCGTTTCGCTTAAAGTCGTTGTTTTCAAGAACCTATTGACGACGTTAAGTGAGGACTTACTGTACATCTGTGTTATTTCCCACAATGCATCGGTGTTAACATACAATCTGTCGATATTAATATACCCAATATTTTTAGGTATAAGAACACGTGTGTAATTAATGAGATATTTCTTGCTGCTACACTTTGCCCTTCAGGACCTTTCTCAAGCCAATATTTTTAGTAAATTTATCAACTTTTATTAAAACACTGAACTTAATGAAGACTTCGACACAAGTGCAGCTTCTGAGTATCATTAGTTGAACATATAACATGAGAATGATGTAGTAATACAGTAAGCTTATTAGCACATAGTCTAATAGCATTTATAAAAATTCGCCATTTTCGCTCATATATTTGTGCAGCCTATATTTAAATCTACCTAAGAAAGTTGCAAGTTGCTGCTCTTTATGCAGCAGATAGGCATAAACCTATTTGAAATTAAAACTATAAACTCTCCTGGTCTCAGACCGAGCCGCGGGGGTGTTGACCCCCGAAACCCTCTCCAGGTTTACTCCAGGTATCTGGAAAACCTTCCTAACATAATTCAGTTACATTAGATATAATGTTAAATATCATTATAAATAAATAAGCTGGATGGATATATGGAAGAGGGATTAAATATTGGGTGGCTTCCAGACTTAACCCTTTGAATTTTCCCAAGTGCGATATATCAAGCAAAATTTGCCCTAAATAGATAAACAATAGATTTAAACATCTCATAGGTCAAAAGTGAGGCATTTACAGGCGAAACAAAAGGGTAGAGGGACACTTGAGATGTTAGTGAATTCAATTAAAAGGAGAAATAAAAAAGGAATAAGGAAGGCAAAGGATATTATGAAGTTGAAGTCACAAGAGATTGAAAGACTAACCCCAAAAGTTCCTTTTAGGTGTATAGACGTGAGATTAGGGATAAGTTAGGTCCAATTAAACTCAGTGACAGTGACAGTGAAATTTGTATGATCTTCAACACTTATTTCCACTTAGTTTTTACTCAGGAAGATACTAAACATATTTCATAAATTAAAAATCTCTGTAGATAAGGTAGAAAATAGGTTGTGTAATATGCATACTCAAAGTCACTAGTGAAATGGTTCTCAGTCGACACGACTGATTATACACCTAACAAATCTCCGGACCTTGATGAACTGTTCTCAAGAATATTATAGGAATGTAAGGAGGAACTTAGGAACTTTGGTTAGTCTTTTAAACATATCACTACAAACTGGCATAGTGCCAGATAAGTGGAAAAAGACAGATGTGAAACCTGTCCACACAGCAAGAGACAGATCCCTAGCTTAGAATTACAGACCAATTTTTCTAACCCCCACTATAGGAAAACTGATAGAATCAATATTTGCCGAGGCTATTCGAAGCCACTTTGAAAGACATAAATTGATTAATGAATCTCAGCACGGTTTTACAAAGGGACATTCCTTCCTTATGAATTTTCTGATTTTTCTCGCAAAAGTATTTGATGAGGTAGATCATGGTATTAATATGACATTGTGTATATGGACTTCACTAAGGCTTTTAGCAGAGTTCCATATCGGAGACTCTTGATAAAGTAGTGGCACCCATCCTGTTTCTCATCCTCATATCAGAAATAGACAGAAATGTGAACCATAGCACTGTGTCATCCTATTCAGGCGATACTAGAATCTGCATGAGACTGTCATCCAATGAGGACACAGTAAATTTCCATGAAGATAAAAACCATTTCCTTAGGGCAATGGAAAACAATATGATGTTCTTCGAGAACAAATTTCACCTCCTTCGTTATGGAAAACTGGAGGAAATAATAACTAGAATTGAGTATACTACAAACTCTAATCACACATTAGAGCGGAAAAATGGTGTATAGGACTTGGGAGTATTAAGAGTAAGACGGAGAGTAGGATAGAAGATGAACAAGGAGGCTTTAGGAAAGGTAGGGAGTGTGTAGACCAAGTGTTTACATGGAAACAAATAGGTGAATAGTATTTAGATATGGGTAAAGAGGTTTTTTGTGGCATTTATAGATTTGGAAAAGGAGTATGACAGGGAGGATAGGGGATGCATTCATTTCCCTAATAACAAAAGTTGCTAGTGTCTTGTCCCTCCTTGGTGGGACAGCCAGACAGGCATTGTCAAATATCAGTAAGTTGTGCCAGGATCCATTGGTGGACATCGGACAGACACATGACAGTTAGCACGTTTGTACACAGTAATATCAGTAGGCAGGAAAGTTGTGCGATGTAATCAGTCCATCACCCTTGTAGTCGTAGAATTTGAGGTTGTCCATTGAACTATCTGAAGATACAGTGCGGAGACTTGTCGGTATTGTATCGTTCATCGTTGACTTTCTTTAACAGGTCAGCGAATTTGCTAGCATATTGAGGGCGAGCTGCTTTGGGGATGTGGGTCAGCGTCCTGGTGGATGCTAATTTGATTGCAGCTTTTAGGTCCTCCGTAGAGATGAAGTCAGGGTAACTGTCAGCTCTCTCTGCTAGGGGGGCTGTTGGTAATTCCCATTTGGAGCCCTCCTGGAACCTAGACATCCATTGTGCGCAAGGATGTTGCCAGTTGAGGGATTGAGTGCACATTCCCTGTGGTACACCTGGCAGATGCCTCGTGGATGGATTTCACAGCGTTGGCTCTGTCGTACAGATTCCTGTGAACCCGGCACACCTTGTGACATTGCTGACATCGTGAGCTTGGGAGGGCGCCAGCTGTGGGATGACGAGTGAAGGACAGCATGGATGTATGGGGGATGAGGGTGGGGAAGTAGCCAACGGTGGTGAGAATAATTGGTGGGGCATTAAAAAGCAACACCTTTGGTCAGGCAGGCAGGAGGCCTAGATCGGGAGGTGGGGAGGAGACCAGGGATGGGTGGCGATGGGAGTGGCCCAATCTATTCACTAAAGATTCATATCACTGACTGACTTTTGATGATTGTTATACACTTAATATTCCATTTCGAGAAACTCTCGCCATTTGACTCACTATATGTCGTGCCGAATATGTGAAACTCGCTTGCCTTATTCGGCAAGAAGAGCAATGCTATTTAAGCCAAAATCGCAAGTTGTATATATATATATATATATATATATATATATATATATATATATATATATATATATATATATATATATATATATATATATTGGTTTTAAATCATTAACAAACAGCAGGCCAGGATTGACAGTTTGCAGTTTGTTAATGATTTAAAACCAATATATATATATATATATATATATATATATATATATATATATATATATATATATATATATATATATATATATATATATATTATTTATTTATTATTTTATTATCACACTGGGATTGGCCCGACTCCCACAGAAGGGTGCTTTACACTACAGTTTTTAAACTGCAACATTAACACCCCTCCTTGGTTTTAAATCATTAACAAACTGCAGCAGGCCACACAATGTACATGTCACCCTACCATCTGAGCCATCGATCCTACAAACAACATGAACTTAGCGAACTAGGTTTATTTCAAGTTGCAGATATACGCGTGGCAGAGGTATGCTTAAGGATTAATTTCAGCCTCCTCCTGTTTGAATACCCGCCTCTACAAGCAGTCTATATAGCAATAAAACCACACAACAAGTGACTGAATAATTTACCAAACTGAGGCAGTCCAGCCTCAAGAGGCCATACAGTGTACATGTCACCTTACCATGTGAGCCATCGATCCTACAAACAACATAAGCCTAGCGAACTAGGCTTGTTTCATGTTGCGAGGACACTCGTGGCAGATGTATGCACAGGCTAAGAAAATATAGTGGTGTTGTAGTCTGGCGTGGGAGTGCCATATAGCTTTAGAGATGAGTGCAAGAAATCTCGTGCAGATTATGACTGGTGGTAGAGTCACTTGATGCTGTTGGCTGAGGTAGATGCCCAGGATGGAAATAGATCACAACTCAATCGGCGCATAGGACAATGTAATCTCCCTCCACACTCAGGAGTACTGTAAACTCCGATAACAGCAGTAGCAGCAGCAGCTGGATGATGGTGAGTGGTAAAAGAGCTGAAACTTCTCAAGTACCTTCTTAATTGCTTCGCACTTTCTGCACAGGCACTGTAAAACCTGACCTGGCAAATGTGAAAGACCAGACCAGGAGGGATTCTTGAAGTGAGGTGAGTCTCATCTGACTCTCTAGCATACAAAGTAAGCTCTCCAGGTGAACTCTCCCTACTCTGGCAAACGACAATTCCCAACGACTCTTCCCTAATATACCTAATTTACATAACACTGAAGTTTTCCCGTACAGGGAGAACTGCCGATTCCTGGACAAGAAGAAGACTTTTAATACTGTACCTGACAAGATACCTTTGCAGAATCTTAAGGACCAGGCAAGAAGAACAGTAATGTATTTCAGTAGATGAAAGAATACTTTAGGGAAACGAGTGAAGAGGTACAATGTAGCTACTAGAATAATACACACATAACCCTCAAATAGGCCACTGATAATTACGACTTGGACCATTAGCTAGTCACAGAGAAGCAAGAAGGGAAGGGAAATAGTATATTTACTGGAGGTGGGCGGGAGACGGGAGTAGTAGAACGGGAGGAGGGAATGTTATAGTAGTAGTAGTAGTAGTAGTAGACAAGGAGAAAAGAATGATTGTCCAAGAGTAGGTATTAGTATAAGAAAGAGTAACGAACGGGGATCATCAAGGACTGATACTTGGACCAGTACTATTTCTTATATATGTGAGCAACATACTGTATATATACCCCATTTATGAAAAGATAACAAAAATAATTGAGGGTTGAAAAATCGTTGAGGGTAACATAAGGATAAAAATCAACCAGGATGACCTGCAGCACTGATGAGGTAATGGCTTACCTTTTAACAGCACTGATGAGGTAATGGCTTACCTTTTAACAGCACTGATGAGGTAATGGCTTACCTTTTAACAGCACTGATGAGGTAATGGCTTACCTTTTAACAGCACTGATGAGGTAATGGCTTACCTTTTAACAGCACTGATGAGGTAATGGCTTACCTTAACTTATCTACAACAAATGCAAGTTTACAAAAATTATTGAAGGACAAGAATACTGGAAATAAACAATAAAATCGAGGAACAGAGACTTCTGATATCTCCAAATGATAATAACCAAGTGGTGAGCAAATTTCTGAGAATATCGCTAGTGGAATGTTAAAAATTGTATAAAATACCGACAATGGTCTGGAACAATGTCGTTCCAGAACATGGAGCTGAACGCTTCTTCGGACTGACCACCTAAAACTTTTTCTCCAAGGACTGATTATATTTATTTTACCTTGCCACTGATCCTGCTGCCTACAATTCATTCTCCTCTGTATTTAATATATTGCTTACCGCGTAAACAAACTGGCAGTGGAACACATAAAAGGAAAACCTCTACAGCTGACACTCATCTGATACAGTGAAGATCAGATTTTAGAAATCTCATCAAAGAGTCACTTCGGGTAATTTATGCCCATTGTGGTTTATGCAGCATCAGTGTGGAACCTAAATTTGTTAACAAATGTTAAGACATTGGATAAAGTTCAAATGCATGCAACAAGGCTAATTGCCAGGCTAACGAAAAGAGTAAATTAACTAAACATAAGGGTATCAGACGGGAGAACAACTAATTAGACACGAAAGCAACATGTAAAATATGTAAAGAGATTGGCAGACAGTTGAGAGAAAAAAGAACTGTTTTAGAGGAAGGGAAACAGGTGGAGGAGTGCTATTTGAAAGTTAATGTTGCTGATAAGCAATGCTAACTGAATCAGATCGATTAGGAAGAGGAATAACATGGACGAAGAGATAAAGGAGGCAGGCGTCTTAATAAATCATGGGAACTGGAAGAAAGAGTAACAGAAGCTGGGAGGGTGTGGCCTGGCAAGCAGTAAGACATAAGGCAGGGTCAGGAATGATGAATCAACTCCTATGATCACAAATAGGTAAGTCCAGATGGCTGAGTACACACACATATATACACACAAACACTGCTGTGTTGGGGATGTTACTGGCTCCGTGCCTCCCCTTGTTGACACTGAAAGACATCTGCGGAATGTAGGAAGAGCGAGGGGAAGGCAACCACCGCAAGGCATTTAGGAAATAGAAAGAGGGTGTCAAAAGAGTTGTGAGACTGCCAGAAATAGGAGAGCAACACCACAGAGGACAGTATAGATACATAGAAAGACAGAGACACAGAGACACAAAGACACAAAGAAACACAGACACACACACACACACACACACACACACACACACACACACACACACACACACACACACACACACACAGTGTCACTGACGTGTATAGTATGCAAAGTCATGGAGAAGATTATCAGGAGGAGAGTGGTGGAGCACCTGGAACGGAACAAGAGTATAAGCGTCAACCAGCGTTGGAGTTTTATGATAAAGAAACAGGAGTAAGACACGAGAGAGAGGGGTGGGTTGATTGCATCTTCTTGGAGTGCAAGAAGGCCTTCGACACAGTTCCTCACAGGAGATTAGTGCGGAAGCTAGAGGATCAGGCGCATATAACAGGAAGGGCACTGCAATGCATCAGAGAATACCTGACAGGGAGGCAACAACGAGTCATGGTACGTGAGGAGGTATCACAGTGGACACTATGACTAGCGGGGTCCCACAGGGGTCGGTCCTAGAACCAGTGCTATTTCTGCTATATGTGAACGACATGATGGAAGGGTTAAACTCAGAAGTGTCCCTGTTCGCAGATGATGTTGAGCTAATGAGGAGAATTAAATCAAATGAGGATCAGGTAGGACTTCAAAGAGACTTGGACAGACTGGACACCTGATCCACCAAATGGCTTCTCGAATTTAACCCCGCCAAATGCAAAGTCATGGAGATCAGGGAAGGGCAAAGAAGACCGCAGACGGAGTATAGGCTAAGTGGTCAAAGACTGCAAACCTCGCTCAAGGAGAAAGATCTTGTGGTGAGTATAATACCGAGCACGTCTCCGGAAGCACACATCAACCAGATAGCTGCTGCAGCATATGGGCGCCTGGCAAACCTGAGAATATCGTTCCGATACCTTAGTAAGGAATCGTTCAAGACACTGTAGACTGTGTACGTCAGGCCCATACTGGAGTATGCAGCACCAGTTTGGAACCTGCACGTCATGAAATTAGAGAATGTGCAAAGGTTTGTGGCAAAGTTTGTTCCAGAGCTAAGGAGAATGTTCTATGAAGAAAGGTTAAGGGAAATCGGCCTGACGACACTGGAGGACAGGAGGGTTAGGGGAGACATGATAACGACATACAAAATACTACGTGGAATTGACACGGTGAACAGAGACAGGATGTTCCACAGAGGGGACACAGAAATAAAGGGCCACAACTGGAAGTTGAAGGCCCGGATGAGTCAAAGGGATGTTAGGAAGTATTTCTTCAGTCACAGAGTAGTCAGGAAATGGAATAGCCTAGCAAGTAAGGTAGTGGAGGCAGGAACCATACAGAACTTTAAGATGAAGTATGATAAAGCTCATGGAGCGGGGAGAGAGAGGACCTAGTAGCACTCAGTGAAGAGGCGGGGCCAGGAGTTGTGTATCGACCCCTGCAATCACAATTAGGTGAGTACAATTTGTTAAGTATACACACACACACACACACACACACACACACACACACACTCCAGTATGATGTGGTACTTGAAAACCTCATGCATCAACATGTCAGGGACACAACCAGAGAGAGAGGGGAGGATGAGCCAGCAAGACTGGATCTTGTGTTCACCCTGAGCAGTTCAGACATTGAGGACATCACTTACGAGAGGCCCCTTGGAGCTAGCGATCATGTGGTTCTGAGTTTTGACTATATAGTAGAGTTACAAGTGGAGAAGGTAACAGGAACTGAAGGGGACAGGCCAAACTATAAAAGGGGGGACTACACAGGTATGAGAAACTTCCTGCAAGAGGTTCAGTGGGACAGAGAAATGGTAGGAAAATCAGTAAACGAGATGATGGAATATGTGGCAACAAAGTGCAAGGAGGCAGAGGAAAGTTTTGTTCCCAAGGGAAACAGAAATAATAGGAAGACCAAAACGAGTCCTTGGTTTACCCGAAGGTGCAGAGAGGCAAAAACTAAGTGCAACAGAGAATGGAAAAGGTACAGGAGGCATAGGACCCAGGAAAACAAGGAGATTAGTAGAAGAGCCAGAAACGAGTATGCACAGATAAGGAGGGAGGCCCAGCGACAGTATGAAAACGACATAGCATCGAAAGTCAAATCTGACCCGAAACTGCTGTATAGCCACATTAGGAGGAAGACAACAGTCAAGGACCAGGTGATAAGGCTGAGGAAAGAAGGTGGAGAACTCACAAGAAACGATCAAGAGGTATGTGAGGAGCTCAACACGAGATTTAAGGAAGTATTTACAGTAGAGACAGGAAGGACTCTGGGGGGACAGACCAGATGGGGACACCAGCAAGGAATACACCAACAAGTGTTGGACGGCATACATACAGATGAGGAGGAGGTGAAGAAACTGCTAAGGGACATCGATACCTCAAAGGCAATGGGACCGGACAACATCTCCCCGTTGGTCCTTAGAGAGGGAGCAGATATGTTGTGCGTGCCACTTACCACAATCTTCAACACATCCCTGGAAACTGGGCAACTACCTGAGGTATGGAAGACGGCAAATGTAGTTCCCATTTTTAAAAAAGGAGACAGAAAAGAGGCACTAAACTATAGACCTGTGTAATTGACGTGTATAGTATGCAAAATTATGGAGAAGATTATCAGGAGGAGAGTGGTGGAGCACCTGGAACGGAACAGGAGTATAAATGCCAACCAGCACGGATTCACGGAAGGCAAATCCTGTGTCACAAACCTTCTGGAGTTTTATGATAAAATAACAGAAGTAAGACACGAGAGAGAGGGGTGGGTTGATTGCATCTTCTTGGACTGCAAGAAGGCCTTTGACACAGTTCCTCACAAGAGATTAGTGCAGAAGCTAGAGCATCAGGCGCATATAACAGGAAGGGCACTGCAATGAATCAGAGAATACCTGACAGGGAGGCAACAACGAGTCATGGTACGTAATGATGTATCACAGTGGGCACCTGTGACGAGCGGGGTCCCACAGGGGTCGGTCCTAGGACCAGTGCTATTTTTGGTATATGTGAACGACATGACGGAAGGGTTAGACTCAGAAGTGTCCCTGTTTGCAGATGATGTGAAGTTAATGAGGAGAATTAAATCTGATGAGGACCAGGCAGGACTTCAAAGAAACCTGGACAGACTGGACACCTGGTCCAGCAAATGGCTTCTCGAATTTAATCCTGCCAAACGCAAAGTCATGAAGATAGGGGAAGGGCACAGAAGACCACAAACAGAGTATAGGCTAGGTGGCCAAAGACTGCAAACCTCACTCAAGGAGAAAGATCTTGGGGTGAGTATAACACCGAGCATGTCTCCGGAAGCACACATCAATCAGATAACTGCTGCAGCATATGGGCGCCTGCAAACCTGAGAACAGCATTCCGATACCTTAGTAAGGAATCATTCAAGACACTGTACACCGTGTATGTCAGGCCCATACTGGAGTATGCAGCACCTGTTTGGAACCCGCACTTGATAAAGCACGTCAAGAAACTAGAGAAAGTACAAAGGTTTGCCACAAGGTTAGTTCCAGAGCTAAGGGGAATGTCCTATGAAGAAAGATTAAGGGAAATCGGCCTGACGACACTGGAGGACAGGAGGGTCAGGGGAGACATGATAACGACATATAAAATACTGCGTGGAATAGACAAGGTGAACAAAGACAGGATGTTCCAGGGAGGGGACACAGAAACAAGAGGCCACAATTGGAAGTTGAAGACACAAATGAGTCAGAGAGATAGTAGGAAGTATTTCTTCAGTCATAGAGTTGTAAGGCAGTGGAATAGCCTAGAAAATGACGTAGTGGAGGCAGGAACCATACACAGTTTTAAGACGAGGTTTGATAAAGCTCATGGAGCGGGGAGAGAGAGGGCCTAGTAGCAACCGGTGAAGAGGCGGGGCCAGGAGCTAGGACTCGACCCCTGCAACCACAAATAGGTGAGTACAAATAGGTGAGTACACACACACACGAAACTAACGGGGATGATAACGAATATGATCTTTCCATCGGGATTCCAGATCCTAAGGAAAGACAGAGGGAGCAGAGACGGAGGAGGAGCTGCGCTGTATAGCAAAACCAGTGGGGATTTTCGGAAATGGGAGGAATGGACAGGATGGGAAAAAATGAATACATAGTAGGAACAATTCAGTCTGGAGGCCCTAACGTGGTAGTTGCAGTAATGTACAACCCAGCACAAAACAGGAGGCCAAGACATGAATTTGAAGAGAGCAACAACTCAATATTGGACACACTAGCTGAGGTGGCCAAAAGGGCTCACATGGGTAGGGCAAAGTTACTAGTTATGGGTGATTTCAATCACAAGGAGATTGACTGGGAAAACCTGGAGTCCCACGGGAGTCCCGAAACATGGAAAGCCAAGATGATGGAAGTGGCACTGGAAAACCTTATGCATCAACATGTTAGTGACACTACCAGAGAGAGTGTAAGGTAAGACACATATGCAACAGTTAGGTATCTTTATTTCGAAACGTTTCGCCTACACAGTAGGCTTCTTCAGTCGAGTACAGAAAAGTTGAAAGAAGCAGAAGAGACGTGAAGACGATGTAATCAGTCCATCACCCTTAAAGTTTTGAGGTGGTCAGTCCTTCAGAATGATTATTGCGAAATTATTTCATTCACAAATTTTTGCTTGCGTTATTCGACAAAGAGATCTTTGGTATATATGCCAAAACAGCAAGTTTCATATACAGACAGATATATATATATATATATATATATATATATATATATATATATATATATATATATATATATATATATATATATATATATATATATATATATATATCGTGCCGAATAGGCAGAACTTGCTATCTCGGCTTAAATAGCAACGCTCATTTTGCCATATAGGACAAGTGAAAATTTATGTATACAATAATTTCGCCAAAATCATTCTGAACCTAACGAAAAAAATATATTTCACTGTGTTTGTTTCGTATTAAATTACTCTAAACAAATCTAAAATATATTAAGTTGGGTTAGGCTAAAATAAATTGTTCTTGTTATAATAAGGTTAGGTAAGTTTTCTGAGATTCTTTTGGAGCAAAATTAAATTTTTTTACATTAACATCAATGAAAAAAATATATTTTTAAGCGTACAAGAGAAAATTTTAGAAAGGACTTGATTTTAAATGAGTTCTTGCTAATTGACCAGTTTTACATATTCGGCACGACATATATATATATATATATATATATATACATATATATATATATATATATATATATATATATATATATATATATATATATATATATATATATATATATATATATATATATATATATATATATGTACATATATGCAATAAGATCACATTAAACAGGTGATTTCAGAATATGCTAAACAACCACTGTGAAAGAACAGAGAAATTCCAAGCGCTTTCGTGACTACTCACATTATCAAGGAACATTATCACTCAATCCACAGGCTTCAAGCTTGTGCACTCAGTAATAAAAAAAAAACAGTAATATAAACCACATGTAAACAGATTAAACTATTGTTTTTGTGCGATTCTCTAGTTGAATCTCACATTTTGGTAGTTTGTTGGTCAGTGCTGTGAGCGACCAATTAAAACAAAACAGCAATAGAATCCTGTGTCGTGATTGGTAAATAGGTGTACCCTGGAAGTAACTTAACAGTTTTCGGCCGTGATGTGGATGGAATGCTCAGTTTATCTATTTCTCATTACGGACACGGATTACCTGCCGCCGCTGTTTGCTTTAACCTGGGTCTGGCACCCCTCAACACTCTGCTAACATAGTGCTCCTAAATTCTTGCTTACATCACAGACAATCTTCCATCGCATCCCAGCTATTTGTTCCACCTTATACCATCATCTTCTCGCAACTTCCAATTGTTCTATACGGCTTAGTGTTCTCTGCTTTTTGTCCCATCATATCATGTCTTCCAGATATTCAAAGAAGGAAAGAAAAAGAATGGACAGAAGTATTCCTGAGACTGTTCACGAATGTAAACTGGAGCCATTTCGTGGTATTACTTCCACAAAGACTGGACGCGGTACTAAAGGTGTTTACGATGGTGCGTCTGCTTCAAGGACTAGAGACGGAACTACAGTGGGTGGTCATGCCGTTGCTACTCCTCGAGAGGCTGAACGAGCAACTGAAGAAAGTATTCACTCTGTGACAACTGCCTCAAAATCTGTAGTGGGAGCTAAAGCAAACGTTAAAGGTGTTAGTTCTCCTTCAAAGTCTGTATGGGGAACTGAGGCGTTTGTTTACGGTGCAACTGCCGCTGCTTCTCCTGTACGGGTTACCAAATCGGTTGACTATACTGCTTCTGATTATCCCCAAAAGCCAAATAGAACGGTAGTCAGTGCTGGTGCAAGTCCAAAAACTGTATGGGGAACTGAGGCAGTAGTTTACGGTGTAACTGCCGCTGCTTCTCCTGTACGGACTACAAAATCGGTTTACTGTACTACTGCTGATTATCCCCAAAAGCCAAATAGAACGGTAGTCAGTGCTGGTGCAAGTCCAAAAACTGTATGGGGAACTGAGGCAGTAGTTTACGGTGTAAATGCCGGCGCATCTCCTGTACGGGCTACCAGATCGGTTGACTATGCTGTTGCTGATTCGTCAAAAAAGCAAAATAAAACAAGCTTCTGTGTTGGTTCTCCTTCGAAGACGGTATGGGGAACTGAGGCAGTAGTTTACGGTGCAACTGCCGCTGCTTCTCCCGCACGGGCTACCAAATCTGTTGACTACACTGTTGCTGATTATTCCCAGAAGGCAAATAGACATGTACTCAGTGCTGGTGCATTTCCAAAAACTGTATGGGGAACTGAGGCAGTAGTTTACGGTACAACTGCCGTCGCTTCTCCTCTACGGGCTACTAAATCGGTATACTGTACTTCTGCTGATTTCCCCCAAACACAGAATAAAACAGTCTACGGTGCTGGTGCAATTCCTAAGGCTGTTTGGGGAACTGGATCAGTAATTCATAGGTCTGCTGTTTCTCCCAATGTTAGAGGAAATAGATCGGTAGTAAATAATGTTGATGGTATTTCAAAGACTGATGTTAATTCTAATGCAATAATTAGAAGTGAAGCAGAGTTATATGCTGCTACTCCTCACAAGACTGTATTGGGAACTAAAGCAGCAGTATCAGCTGCTTCATGCGGTGCTTCTCGCCCAAAAACATTAAAGGAAACTGTAGCAGTGGGAAACACTGCTACTCCTGAAAAAGGTTTTTATGAAAATCCAGAAGCAGTCTCAGTTAAGCGAGAAAGTAGTCTCAATAGGAGAACTCATAGTGAGACGGGTAATACACTGAGTAGTGAGACAAATGGTGAAGCAACGGAGAGAACTAGTAACGACGAGCCTGTCTACAGAGTGGTAGAACTCTTGAAGAAAAATTTAGAATTTTATCGTACTCACAGTGGAAGCTATAATGAGCAAAGTTTTCAGTTGAGTCATTTTCCTAAACAATGAAACTATGACATATGACCACAGAAATTTTGTTAAGAAAAGTTCACAAAACACGTCGCGCTTAGATAAAAAAAAAATACACCGACTGTACCGGATGAGAATTTTATTTTAGGAGAAATTGTTAAACAGTGACAACTTCAGACTTCCGTACAAATCAAGGTGTACTGATGCAAAAAAAAAAAAAAAATACAATACATAGGTCAGGTCTAATAAGTTAGTAATATATTTTTTAATGGATTTTATACACGGCATTCATAGAAACCGTCAGACAATTCATCAGTTGGTAAGACTGATAATGTTAGGTAAGACACATATGCAACAGTTAGGTATCTTTATTTCGAAACGTTTCGCCTACACAGTAGGCTTCTTCAGTCGAGTACAGAAAAGTTGATAGAAGCAGAAGAGACGTGAAGACGATGTAATCAGTCCATCACCCTTAAAGTTTTGAGGTGGTCAGTCCCTCAGTCTGGAGAAGAGCATTGTTCCATAGTATGAAACAATATTGTTTCAGACAACGGAACAATGCTCTTCTCCAGACTGAGGGACTGACCACCTCAAAACTTTAAGGGTGATGGACTGATTACATCGTCTTCAAGTATCTTCTGCTTCTATCAACTTTTCTGTACTCGACTGAAGAAGCCCACTGTTTAGGCGAAACTTTTCGAAATAAAGATACCTAACTGTTGCATATGTGTCTTACCTAACAACCTGTCGGTATTTTATACCATTTTAATGTTCAAGACTGATAATGTTTAGAGGTGAAGCGGCAGCGGCGGCAGCAGTAGTTTAAGAACTTGTGGATTTGGTACAGCTATATTTCAGAGGGAATTTTTTTTACCACAAGGTTGTCCCATGTTAAAACCAAATTAGAAATAAAGTGCACAGTCATTATTGCAACAACTTCCTGTTGAACAAGCTGCCCAGACTGTTAGTCTTAAAGGTGATTCCTGTTGAACAAGCTGCGCAGACTGTTAGTCTTAAAGGTGATTCCTGTTGAACAAGCTGCCCAGACTGTTAGTCTTAAAGGTGATTCCTGTTGAACAAGCTGCCCAGACTGTTAGTCTTAAAGGTGATTCCTGTTGAACAAGCTGCCCAGACTGTTAGTCTTAAAGGTGATTTCTGGCACAAATTAAGTATCGTATCGCCTTTATTTTATTCGCATTATGTAAAGGGTCTTTTTCCGATTTGTTTTCCTGTGTATTCTGTAGTTAATCGTGATAATGGTACAAAATGTAATGGCAGTCCGAGCGATTTAAAAAAAATATATTTTGAAGTCACCTTCAAAGTTGGTTTATAAATTTCTTTCAAGACAGTATTTTATATTAGTTTTTTTATGAATCACTATTCCAATTTTTTTTATGCTAGTGAATGAAGATTATTTGATACATAAATAGGAAGAAAATCCATTTAAAGTGAACTTTTCAATCTTCTGTTATTTTAATGTTAGGAAGAACTCTAATTTTTAATGTTTACTAAATACGAGATGTGATATTGAATTTATTATAAAGGCCGTAACATAAACATAAAAATGGAGGAACACTGAAGAAGGCCTACTGGCCTACTGCCATTTCTAGAATGGATTGTATTAGGCTCCATTTCTTTCAATAACAGGATTACAGCAGCTGTGAAACTAGCCTTGCATGTTGCATGGTGAAACTAGCCTTGCATGTTGCATGGTGAAACTAGCCTTGCATGTTGCATGGTGAAACTAGCCTTGCATGTTGCATGGTGAAACTAGCCTTGCATGTTGCATGGTGAAACTAGCCTTGCATGTTGCATGGTGAAACTAGCCTTGCATGTTGCATGGTGAAACTAGCCTTGTATGTTGCATGGTGAAACTAGCCTTGCATGGTGAAACTAGTCTTGCATGGTGAAACTAGCATTGCATGGTGAAACTAGCCTTGCATGTTGCATGGTGAAACTAGCCTTGCATGTTGCATGGTGAAACTAGCCTTGCATGTTGCATGGTGAAACTAGCCTTGCATGTTGCATGGTGAAACTAGCCTTGCATGTTGCATGGTGAAACTAGCCTTGCATGTTGCATGGTGAAACTAGCCTTACATGTTGCATGGTGAAACTAGTCTTGCATGTTGCATGGTGAAACTAGTCTTGCATGTTGCATGGTGAAACTAGCCTTGCATGTTGCATGGTGAAACTAGTCTTGCATGTTGCATGGTGAAACTAGTCTTGCATGTTGCATGGTGAAACTAGTCTTGCATGTTGCATGGTGAAACTAGCCTTGCATGTTGCATGAAACTAGTCTTGCATGTTGCATGGAACTAGTCTTGCATGTTGCATGGTGAAACTAGCCTTGAATGTTGCATGGTGAAACTAGCCTTGCATGTTGCATGGTGAAACTACCCTTGCATGTTGCATGGTGAAACTAGCCTTGCATGTTGCATGGTGAACCTAGTCTTGCATGTTGCATGGTGAAACTAGCCTTGCATGTTGCATGGTGAAACTAGCCGTGTATGTTGCATGGTGAAACTAGCCTTGCATGTTGCATGGTGAAACTAGTCTTGCATGTTGCATGGTGAAACTAGTCTTGCATGTTGCATGGTGAAACTAGCCTTGCATGTTGCATGGTGAAACTAGCCTTGCATGTTGCATGGTGAAACTAGTCTTGCATGTTGCATGGTGAAACTAGTCTTGCATGTTGCATGGTGAAACTAGCCTTGCATGTTGCATGGTGAAACAAGCCTTGCATGTTGCATGGTGAAACTAGTCTTGCATGTTGCATGGTGAAACTAGCCTTGCATGTTGCATGGTGAAACTAGCCTTGCATGTTGCATGGTGAAACTAGTCTTGCATGTTGCATGGTGAAACTAGCCTTGTATGTTGCATGGTGAAACAAGCCTTGCATGTTGCATGGTGAAACTAGTCTTGCATGTTGCATGGTGAAACTAGCCTTGCATGTTGCATGGTGAAACTAGCCTTGCATGTTGCATGGTGAAACTAGCCTTGCATGTTGCATGGTGAAACTAGCCTTGCATGTTGCATGGTGAAACTAGCCTTGCATGTTGCATGGTGAAACTAGCCTTGCATGTTGCATGGTGAAACTAGTCTTGCATGTTGCATGGTGAAACTAGCCTTGCATGTTGCATGGTGAAACTAACCTTGCATGTTGCATGGTGAAACTAGCCTTGTATGTTGCATGGTGAAACAAGCCTTGCATGTTGCATGGTGAAACTAGCCTTGCATGTTGCATGGTGAAACTAGCCTTGCATGTTGCATGGTGAAACTAACCTTGCATGTTGCATGGTGAAACTAGCCTTGCATGTTGCATGGTGAAACTAGCCTTGTATGTTGCATGGTGAAACTAGTCTTGTATGTTGCATGGTGAAACTAGTCTTGCATGTTGCATGGTGAAACTAACCTTGCATGTTGCATGGCTGACATCATTTACAAATGTTTGTAAATTCTTTTTATGTTTTTAAACAAATTTTTGAACCATGTTAAACAAGCTAATTAAAAAAAATTATGTACTAAAATTGTATTTGGTATTGTATTTGTTACAAGACGTGTTGTATTTGTTACAAGACGAGTTGTATCTGTAACAAGATGTGTTGTATCTGTTACAAGATGTGTTGTATCTGTTACAAGATGTGTTGTATCTGTTACAAGATGTGTTGTATCTGTTACTAGACGTGTTGTATCTTTTTCAAGACGTGTTGCATCTTCTACAAGACGTGTTGTATCTGTTACAAGACGTGTTGTATCTGTTACAAGATGTGTTGTATCTGTTAAAAGACGTGTTGTATCTGTTACAAGATGTGTTGTATCTGTTACTAGACGTACTAGACGTGCTGTATCTGTTACAAGATGTGTTGTATCTGTTACAAGACGTGTTGTATCTGTTACAAGACGTGTTGTATCTGTTACAAGATGTGTTGTGTCTGTTACAAGATGTGTTGTGTCTGTTACAAGACGTGTTGTATCTGTTACAAGATGTGTTGTGTCTGTTACAAGACGTGTTGTATCTGTTACAAGATGTGTTGTGTCTGTTACAAGACGTGTTGTATCTGTTACAAGACGTGTTGTATCTGTTACAAGACGTGTTGTATCTGTTACAAGATGTGTTGTGTCTGTTACAAGACGTGTTGTATCTGTTACAAGATGTGTTGTATCTGTTACAAGACGTGTTGTATCTGTTACAAGATGTGTTGTGTCTGTTACAAGATGTGTTGTATCTGTTGCAAGACGTGCTGTAGAAGTGATCAAGGTCCCAGGACCGAAACGTTTTCTAATAAATATGTTATAGTGTTTGCTTACGTTTCTTTCTAAACCATATATATATATATATATATATATATATATATATATATATATATATATATATATATATATATATATATATATATATATATATATATCGTGCCGAATAGGCAGAACTTGCTATCTCGGCTTAAATAGCAACGCTCATTTTGCCATATAGGACAAGTGAAAATTTATGTATACAATAATTTCGCCAAAATCATTCTGAACCTAACGAAAAAAATATATTTCACTGTGTTTGTTTCGTATTAAATTACTGTAAACAAATCTAAAATATATTTTGCTCGGTTAGGCTAAAATAAATTGTTCTTGTTATAATAAGGTTAGGTAAGTTTTCTGAGATTCTTTTGGAGCAAAATTAAATTTTTTTACATTAACATCAATGAAAAAAATATATTTATAAGCGTACAAGAGAAAATTTTAGAAAGGACTTAATTTTAAATGAGTTCTTGCTAATTGACCAGTTTTACATATTCGGCACGATATATAAATATATATATATATATATATATATATATATATATATATATATATATATATATATATATATATATATATATATATGCAATAAGATCACATTAAACAGGTGATTTAAGAATATGCTGAACAACCACTGTGAAAGAACAGAGAAATTTAAAACGCTTTCGTGACTACTCACATTATCAAGGAACATTATCACTCAGTCCACAGGCTTCAAGCTTGTGCACTCAGTAATAAAAAAAACAGTAATATAAACCACATGTAAACAGATTAAACTATTTTTTTTTTTTTTTTATATTTTATTTAAAACCAACAATATACAATAGACAAAAGGAAAAACCATAAAGATGACAATATATGAACAATAACTGAAAAAACATTACATTAGATATTGAAACATTAACGAATAACATAACAATATAACAAATATGACCACCATTACCTACATATAAAATCAGAAACCGAAGCTTAAAATTGTCCTATACTAGCTACATGTGGATAAGTTAACTTTCGTAAAAACATGCAAACCTATATTAACTCTTCCTCAAATTAATCATCCTTGCTCTTAATTTACACTAGAATAATAAAATACAAGTATAATAAAGAGCAGTTTGAATCAAAGAACATTCCACAATTATCATAAATTTACCCTAACCTAAGCCTAGTATTTCATCTGTATTATAAATGTCTAATCAACACGAAAATTTTACCACATTCCCCTAACCATATTTGTTGGTGTACATGATACAACCTTGTATTACCATAAGGAGAGAAAAAAAAGAACAATAAAAAAGGAAAACCCATTCTTCACCTTCAAAATCAAACTTCAATTTACCATTAGGTACATACATATAAATAAGTATATAAAGTATGTTGTCTAATGGAACACAATCACTTACAACGTCAGTTATAATATGACGTCAACTCAACCACGAATAATTCATCCATTCTTACAACTTCAAGGTTCGTAAAACTCTTAAACTACATACATAGTATTGCCACCATCTAGACAAATTAAAAAGAAAAACAATACTCAAATATATCAAAACACACTATGCTTCTATTGGCACCAAATCAATTGTGCTTACAAAAATACATTGTAAATTAAACTGAAACATAAAAGCCATTTTGACATTTACACATTGTATCAAAATCATAAATGCGCATAGAAAATATGTATTGAATATCATTGAAAATGTTCATGAGAAAAACCATTAAAGGTATATACAAGAAAGTAAACATACATACATATACATATATATATATACATACACCTACATACATACATACACATACATACATACATACACATACACGCACATACAACACATGCATATATATATACACATACATAGTTATAAGTCGATAATTCCAAATATAACTGAATTGTACTTGAAACACTCGGAACAAATAATGTTAAAATTGCACCCCAGACATACCTCATATAACATTCATCAAACTCATCATGCTACCGCCCATTCTAGGAAACCAGCCCATTTCATCCCCCTTACCTGCCTTTCAACTCCCGTAAATCCCGTAAAGTGAAATTCCTATAACCCTCACTTAAATCCCTCTCCCATCTCCCCCCATACACCTCCTTATTTCTACACTTTGTCCTATAAAAAGTTGCTGTTAATGCATTAATTCTTTCACACACGTTCGCTCCTCTCATAGCCCAAGACATATAAATATAATCCGTAATTATATACCCTACCGCATTCTCTACCATCTGATTCACCCCACCTATGTCTAAGCTTAAAACCCTCAACACCTGCAAACCCCCCCCTCCCACTAACCTTATTACCTTACCCAACCAAACCCTTATTAGTTCAATACATTCGCAAAAATACACTATATGGAAAACAGTCTCCCATCCACCACAAGCCTTGCATATCCCATCCTCCCGTATTCTCTTATGGAATAAAACCATTCCAGACGGTAAGATCCCATGTAAAAATCTATACATTACTTCTCGTACTTTAGGTTTTAAACGTAATTTGTTCAAACGCCCCCAGATATTACACCAATCATACATCGGATAAACACCTTCTACCACTGCTACCACTGCCTTACCTTCCACCCCATCAAGGTTTCCCAATTTAATATGTGAAGGATCGCTCATGTTTATGATGACCCGTAACATTGCCTCACCTATTATGAACTCCCTACCCACCCACCACCGTTGCATATCCTGACGTATCTTATGAAGTCCGCCTTCCCTCGCCCCCCCCTCCCGCTTATAACTACGTTTCAAATACACACTCATAATCCTCTTTTCAACAGCTATAAGACCCAGCCCTCCACGGCCAACCGGGAGTGTGACAACCGCTCTACCTAACCATTCGCTTCCAGTACCCCAAATGAATCTAAAAACGCGCTTTTGTAACCTTTGTATCTCACTACGAAGTATCGGATATATTGCTGCTACATGCCAAAGTTTACTATATAATAGGACATTCGTTGTAATTACTCTTTGATGCAAAGTTAAGTGTGCAGCTCGTAAACCACTGAGGCGCTTCAGTACACCATCTACAATACGCACTGAATTTATTTGTTGTGCTAACTTGATATCACTTACATAAACGATCCCACATATCAGTAATTGGTCCACCTTTTTCCACCTTTCAACTACTTCACATTCCTCACTTAACCTATCTCCAAGATCCATATACTTCGTTTTCTCCTTATTAATTGACATGCCAGAAGCCTTTTCAAAAACATTTACTAACTTTTCCACCCGAGGCAAATCCCTGTTACCACTTACTAAAATCGTTGTGTCATCAACATATCCAACAATGCCAGCCCCCCCACCCCTTTCGTCACCAACCCCATTTGCTGCCAATAAGGCCCTAATTCCTCTATAAAAGGGATCCTGTAAACACGCAAAAAATATTTGTGAAAGGGGACAACCTTGACGTAGACCCCTGCTCATCTGAATTTGTTCTCCTAACCTTCCATTTACCTGCACCCGCAAGGATGCATCTTGATACATTAATTTGGCCCATGATATAATTTCCTCTCCAAACCCCTGCCATCTCATAATCTTCCATAACGCTTCCCTTTCTACACTATCATATGCCGCCTCCCAATCTATAGCCAACACCCCCCCCACTCCCAATTTTACTCTTTCTTCAATAAAACTTCTAATCAAACCATGCCCGTCATACATAGACCTTCCCGGCACCCCATATTGTCCCTTATCGATCACTTTACCCAGGACCTTTTTTATTCTGTTAGCTAAAATTCTTGCAAAAATCTTATAATCACCACACAATAACGAAATAGCACGATAGTCTTTAACTGTTAATGGCTCACCTTTAGGCACTAGAACGACCACAGCCATCCGCTGCTGTGCCCCTAAAACCCGATCCCGCTTAATGATATTGAATAATCTTACCAAAAATTCTTTTAAAACGCTCCAATTTTGGAGATAAAAGTCACTGGGCAACCCATCAATTCCTGGTGCCTTACCTAATTGCGCCCCGGATAAAGCTTCCCATGTCTCGCACTCCGTTATCGGCCCTTCCACAACGAATCGATCATGCTCTGTCAACTCACACTGCACAAACCTTCCAATTGACTGTAATGCTATTTCACTTATTCCCACACTTTGCGTTTTCAACTTAACCCAAGCATCAATATACCCACTCATACCCTCAGTCGTCGTCAACACCTGGTCCACTTTATACCCTTGCATACCTACCTGAACATTCAACCCCATTAACTCCATTGCCTTGCGACGTGTGTGTTGACTCCGCAACACACACGCCGACGGCCGATCTCCCCACAAAACCTCCTCAATCCCGCCCTTAAGCCTTTCCCCATCAAACCTCTCATTTTGTAAATTCCGGATATTTTCCTTCAAACTTTCAATTTCAATAACAGGATAATTAGCATTAATTTGTGCATAACAGTCGCGCAACTGCCCCTCTAAATATTTTTGAAAACCGTATTGTAACTGATTATATCTCTTCCCTCGATTAATATAATATTCCTTAATACGTTTTTTAGCTATTGTTTCCCACCAATTAACCATGGCAACATCCCCTGGTGCTTCTACCACTAAACGATCCCACATATGTCCAAAAGACAAAAGACTATCCTCTTCCTTTAATAACTTTACATTCAATTTCCAAAATGATGGACCCCTCCGAGGCACACCCTCAATATCCACATCTATTACCACTCCTCTATGATCCGAAAAAACCACATCTATCACATCCACCCTCCGCACAGTAACCGCACTAGGCACGTACATTCGGTCCAACCTCGCCGCATAACCTCGTTTAATGAAGGTATGCTCTACCATCCCTCCCCCCCCACACACATCCTTTAACCCCACCCCGGTCAATATATCCCCCAATATACCCAAACAACACCCCGCACCTCTGGGCTCCACATCTTTACGACGTATCACGCAATTCCAATCTCCGCCTATTATTGCAACATTCGGTAAACCACGTAAAAAATAGACCAGCACGTCCCGAACAAATTTAGTTTTAATACTCACGTCACCCTCAGCCGGACCATATACACATACTAAACTAATGGGAACCCTACCCCAAGTTCCATCCACCCTAATTACCCTCCCCTCCCCCCCTTCACTACGCCTTACTATAAACGGGCTAGTTTCCTTTACCAAAATGGCAGCCCCACCTTTCAAACGTGTCGCGTGTTCCATGTACACATTATAACCACTCATATCCAACTCATAACCAGGCCTAAAATTATGTTCCTGTAAGAATACCACATCCACACCAAGTCGCACCAAATACTCATTAAACCACTTAAGCTTCCTCTCAGCTCTTAACCCGTTAATATTTATAGTAAAACACTTGAATTCAACAAATGGGTTTTCCTTTTGTCCCCGGCATTGACTTTACCCCAGTTCGTTTTGCAACACCTCTGTCCCTCCCCCCTTTGTTGGGAATCACCTTTGCAATCCCTTGATCCTTGTGTTCACCATTCCCTCTCTTCTGTACCTCCACCCAAGACTTTTTCCCAGGGCGTTGGGCAGGAGTTAGCACATCATCAGAATCCGATGATGCTGCAGTCCTCTTTCGTGTCCCGCCCTCCACCTGCATTTTGACATCTGAAGCACCGTCCTGATGCACCTCCACCTCTACTGCATGCACCTTCAATCCTGTAGACTCTCTCGTCGACAAACCGTCATCTTCTGCCATACCATCATTCACAGCCTTCCCCAGAACTGAGCCTGGGTCTTCCACCTGATCTAGGACCGATTCCTCTAACAAGTCATCCAACGCCTTTACCAAAGACGCCGCCACTTCTTCACCCATATTAGGTAGTCTCTCCTCAAAAACCTTATGTATGTCCAATGACTGAGATTCTCCTTGTAGCGTTACAACTGGCGATTCAAGCTCCTTTTCTTTGTCTACCTCCTCACTCCATGACAACCGTTGTTGGGGCGGTGTAGCAAGAGACTGTTCTCGCTCATCGCCAACCTCGTCCACTGGCTGCTGTTGCTGCTGTTGCTGTTGCTGCTGTTGCTGTTGCTGCTGTTGCTGTTGCTGCTGTTGCCGTTGCTGTTGTGCCGGGTACCCACTTCGTTTCTCACACTGCGCCGCGATGTGGTCATATGACCCACATAGCCGACACGTACGTTGTTGCCCCGCATACGTTACATAGACTTGAGTCCTTAATTCTTTCAACACAATATATGAAGGAATAGGGTGCCGAAGAGTCATTTTAACTGTATACGCGCCTTCCAGCGCACCTGCATACGGTCCAGTTGCCCATCTCCCTGCTGTGGCTACGTGAACCGTCCCATAAGTACGCAGTTCACTGGTAATATCAAAATCAGTCGCCTCAAAAGGCACATTCCTGATTTTCACCCAGGTGTAATGTCGAGATACATCATGAAGTCTCACCGACACAGCTGTATTAACCTGTATGATGGTCTCCTGATACTTGTCGACCACTGCCTCGTAGACTTGTGCAGACGTCATCTTAACGAAGATTCTTGTCATTCCATTTAATGCGACACCACATATCTCCTCATTTGCTATACCATAGGTATCGCGAATGATCGCTGGTAATAATAAATCCATGTTGGATCCTGTGACAGCACCACGGATCATCTCAATGCAGACAGTGTTGATTCTTCTTCTGCTATTCAGCGCCATGTTGGAGAAAATAAAGTTTCCACCAACCAACGCTAGGGGCAGCTCAATCAGGTAAACTGCGCAAAACAAACTCAAACAGGAGCGTCTGCGCAGCTCGTCCACACGGCTCGGAGGCGATGAGGACAATGAGATTAAACTATTGTTTTTGTGCGATTCTCTAGTTGAATCTCACATTTTGGTAGTTTGTTGGTCAGTGCTGTGAGCGACCAATTAAAACAAAACAGCAATAGAATCCTGTGTCGTGATTGGTAAATAGGTGTACCCTGGAAGTAACTTAACAGTTTTCGGCCGTGATGCGGAGGGAATGCTCAGTTTATCTATTTCTCATTACGGACACGGCAATGGTGAAACTAGCCTTGCATGTTGCATGGTGAAACTAGCCTTGCATGTTGCATGGTGAAACTACCCTTGCATGTTGCATGGTGAAACTAGCCTTGCATGTTGCATGGTGAAACTAGTCTTGCATGTTGCATGGTGAAACTAGCCTTGCATGTTGCATGGTGAAACTAGCCTTGCATGTTGCATGGTGAAACTAGCCTTGCATGTTGCATGGTGAAACTAGTCTTGCATGTTGCATGGTGAAACTAGCCTTGTATGTTGCATGGTGAAACTAGCCTTGCATGTTGCATGGTGAAACTAGCCTTGCATGTTGCATGGTGAAACTAGCCTTGTATGTTGCATGGTGAAACTAGCCTTGCATGTTGCATGGTGAAACTAGCCTTGCATGTTGCATGGTGAAACTAACCTTGCATGTTGCATGGTGAAACTAGCCTTGTATGTTGCATGGTGAAACTAGCCTTGCATGTTGCATGGTGAAACTAGCCTTGCATGTTGCATGGTGAAACTAGCCTTGCATGTTGCATGGTGAAACTAGCCTTGCATGTTGCATGGTGAAACTAGCCTTGCATGTTACATGGTGAAACTAGCCTTGTATGTTGCATGGTGAAACTAGTCTTGTATGTTGCATGGTGAAACTAGTCTTGCATGTTGCATGGTGAAACTAGCCTTGCATGTTGCATGGTGAAACTAGCCTTGCATGTTGCATGGTGAAACTAGCCTTGCATGTTGCATGGCTGACATTATCATTTACAAATGTTTGTAAATTCTTTTTATGTTTTTAAACAAATTTTTGAACCATGTTAAACAAGCTAATTAAAAAAAAAATTATGTACTAAAATTGTATTTGGTATTGTATTTGTTACAAGACGTGTTGTATTTGTTACAAGACGTGTTGTATCTGTAACAAGATGTGTTGTATCTGTTACAAGATGTGTTGTATCTGTTACAAGATGTGTTGTATCTGTTACAAGATGTGTTGTATCTGTTACTAGACGTGTTGTATCTTTTTCAAGACGTGTTGCATCTTTTACAAGACGTGTTGTATCTGTTACAAGACGTGTTGTATCTGTTACAAGATGTGTTGTATCTGTTACAAGACGTGTTGTATCTGTTACAAGATGTGTTGTATCTGTTACTAGACGTACTAGACGTGCTGTATCTGTTACAAGATGTGTTGTATCTGTTACAAGACGTGTTGTATCTGTTACAAGACGTGTTGTATCTGTTACAAGATGTGTTGTGTCTGTTACAAGATGTGTTGTATCTGTTACAAGATGTGTTGTATCTGTTACAAGACGTGTTGTATCTGTTACAAGATGTGTTGTGTCTGTTACAAGATGTGTTGTATCTGTTGCAAGACGTGTTGTATCTGTTACAAGACGTGCTGTAGAAGTGATCAAGGTCCCAGGACCGAAACGTTTTCTAATAAATATGTTATAGTGTTTGCTTACGTTTCTTTCTAAACCATATATATATATATATATATATATATATATATATATATATATATATATATATATATATATATATATATATATATATATATATATATATATATATATATATATCGTGCCGAATAGGCAGAACTTGCTATCTCGGCTTAAATAGCAACGCTCATTTTGCCATATAGGACAAGTGAAAATTTATGTATACAATAATTTCGACAAAATCATTCTGAACCTAACGAAAAAAATATATTTCACTGTGTTTGTTTCGTATTAAGTTACTGTAAACAAATCTAAAATATATTTTGCTCGGTTATGCTAAAATAAATTGTTCTTTTTATAATAAGGTTAGGTAAGTTTTCTGAGATTCTTTTGGAGCAAAATTAATTTTTTTACATTAACATCAATGAAAAAAATATATTTTTAAGCGTACAAGAGAAAATTTTAGAAAGGACTTAATTTTAAATGAGTTCTTGCTAATTGACCAGTTTTACATATTCGGCACGACATATATATATATATATATATATATATATATATATATATATATATATATATATACATATATATATATATATATATATATATATATATATATATATATATATATATATATATATATATATGTGCAATAAGATCACATTAAACAGGTGATTTCAGAATATGCTGAACAACCACTGTGAAAGAACAGAGAAATTTAAAGCGCTTTCGTGACTACTCACATTATCAAGGAACATTATCACACAGTCCACAGGCTTCAAGCTTGTGCACTCAGTAATTAAAAAAAACAGTAAAATAAACCACATGTAAACAGATTAAACTATTGTTTTTGTGCGATTCTCTAGTTGAATCTCACATTTTGGTAGTTTGTTGGTCAGTGCTGTGAGCGACCAATTAAAACAAAACAGCAATAGAATCCTGTGTCGTGATTGGTGGATAGGTGTACCCTGGAAGTAACTTAACAGTTTTCGGCCGTGATGCGGAGGGAATGCTCAGTTTATCTATTTCTCATTACGGACACGGCAATGGTGAAACTAGTCTTGCATGTTGCATGGTGAAACTAGCCTTGCATGTTGCATGGTGAAACTAGTCTTGCATGTTGCATGGTGAAACTAGCCTTGCATGTTGCATGGTGAAACTAGCCTTGCATGTTGCAAGGTGAAACTAGCCTTGCATGTTGCATGGTGAAACTGGTCTTGCATGTTGCATGGTGAAACTAGCCTTGCATGTTGCATGGTGAAACTAGCCTTGCATGTTGCATGGTGAAACTAGTCTTGCATGTTGCATGGTGAAACTAGCCTTGCATGTTGCATGGTGAAACTAGCCTTGCATGTTGCATGGTGAAACTAGCCTTGCATGTTGCATGGTGAAACTAGCCTTGCATGTTGCATGGTGAAACTAGTCTTGCATGTTGCATGGTGAAACTAGCCTTGCATGTTGCATGGTGAAACTACCCTTGCATGTTGCATGGTGAAACTAGCCTTGCATGTTGCATGGTGAAACTAGCCTTGCATGTTGCATGGTGAAACTAGCCTTGCATGTTGCATGGTGAAACTAGTCTTGCATGTTGCATGGCGAAACTAGCCTTGCATGTTGCATGGTGAAACTAGCCTTGCATGTTGCATGGTGAAACTAGTCTTGCATGTTGCATGGTGAAACTAGTCTTGCATGTTGCATGGTGAAACTAGTCTTGCATGTTGCATGGTGAAACTAGCCTTGCATGTTGCATGGTGAAACTAGCCTTGCATGTTGCATGGTGAAACTAGTCTTACATGTTGCATGGTGAAACTAGTCTTGCATGTTGCATGGTGAAACTAGTCTTGCATGTTGCATGGTGAAACTAGCTTTGCATGTTGCATGGTGAAACTAGTGTTGCATGTTGCATGGTGAAACTAGTCTTGCATGTTGCATGGTGAAACTAGCCTTGCATGTTGCATGGTGAAACTAGTCTTGCATGTTGCATGGTGAAACTAGTCTTGCATGTTGCATGGTGAAACTAGCCTTGCATGTTGCATGGTGAAACTAGCCTTGCATGTTGCATGGTGGAACTAGCCTTGCATGTTGCATGGTGAAACTAGCCTTGCATGTTGCATGGTGAAACTAGTCTTGCATGCTGCATGGTGAAACTAGGCTTGCATGTTGCATGGTGAAACTAGTCTTGCATGTTGCATGGTGAAACTAGCCTTGCATGTTGCATGGTGAAACTAGCCTTGCATGTTGCATGGTGAAACTAGCCTTGCATGTTGCATGGTGAAACTAGCCTTGCATGTTGCATGGTGAAACTAGTCTTGCATGTTGCATGGTGAAACTAGCCTTGCATGTTGCATGGTGAAACTAGCCTTGCATGTTGCATGGTGAAACTAGCCTTGCATGTTGCATGGTGAAACTAGCCTTGCATGTTGCATGGTGAAACTAGCCTTGCATGTTGCATGGTGAAACTAGCCTTGCATGTTGCATGGTGAAACTAGCCTTGCATGTTGCATGGTGAAACTAGCCTTGCATGTTGCATGGTGAAACTAGCCTTGCATGTTGCATGGTGAAACTAGCCTTGCATGTTGCATGGTGAAACTAGCCTTGCATGTTGCATGGTGAAACTAGCATGGTGAAACTAGCCTTGCATGTTGCATGGTGAAACTAGCCTTGCATGTTGCATGGTGAAACTAGCCTTGCATGTTGCATGGTGAAACTAGTCTTGCATGTTGCATGGTGAAACTAGCCTTGCATGTTGCATGGTGAAACTAGCCTTGCATGTTGCATGGTGAAACTAGCCTTGCATGTTGCATGGTGAAACTAGCCTTGCCTGAAACTCATGTTGCATGGTGAAACTAGCCTTGCATGTTGCATGGTGAAACTAGCCTTGCATGTTGCATGGTGAAACTAGTCTTGCATGTTGCATGGTGAAACTAGCCTTGCATGTTGCATGGTGAAACTAGTCTTGCATGTTGCATGGTGAAACTAGCCTTGCATGTTGCATGGTGAAACTAGCCTTGTATGTTGCATGGTGAAACTAGTCTTGCATGTTGCATGGTGAAACTAGCCTTGCATGTTGCATGGTGAAACTAGCCTTGCATGTTGCATGGTGAAACTAGCCTTGCATGTTGCATGGTGAAACTAGTCTTGCATGTTGCATGGTGAAACTAGCCTTGCATGTTGCATGGTGAAACTAGTCTTGCATGTTGCATGGTGAAACTGGCCTTGCATGTTGCATGGTGAAACTAGCCTTGCATGTTGCATGGTGAAACTAGCCTTGCATGTTGCATGGTGAAACTGGCCTTGCATGTTGCATGGTGAAACTAGCCTTGCATGTTGCATGGTGAAACTGGCCTTGCATGTTGCATGGTGAAACTAGCCTTGCATGTTGCATGGTGAGACTGGCCTTGCATGTTGCATGGCTGACATTATCATTTACAAATGTTTGTAAATTCTTTTTATGTTTTTAAAAAAAATTTTGAACCATGTTAAACAAGCTAATTAAAAAAAAATTATGTACTAAAATTGTATTTGGTATTGTATTTGTTACAAGACGTGTTGTATCTGTAACAAGATGTGTTGTATCTGTTACAAGACGTGTTATATCTGTTACAAGACGTGTTGTATCTGTTACAAGACGTGTTGTATCTGTTACAAGACGTGTTGTATCTGTTACAAGATGTGTTGTATCTGTTACAAGAAGTGTTGTATCTGTTACAAGACGTGTTGTATCTGTTACAAGATGTGTTGTATCTGTTACAAGATGTGTTGTATCTGTTACAAGACGTGTTGTATCTGTTACAAGATGTGTTGTATCTGTTACAAGACGTGTTGTATCTGTTACAAGATGTGTTGTATCTGTTACAAGATGTGTTGTATCTGTTACAAGACGTGTTGTATCTGTTACAAGACGTGTTGTATCTGTTACAAGATGTGTTGTATCTGTTACAAGATGTGTTGTATCTGTTACAAGACGTGTTGTATCTGTTACAAGATGTGTTGTATCTGTTTCAAGACGTGTTGTATCTGTTACAAGACGTGCTGTATCTGTTACAAGATGTGTTGTATCTGTTACAAGACTTGTTGTATCTGTTACAAGACGTGTTGTATCTGTTACAAGATGTGTTGTATCTGTTTCAAGATGTGTTGTATCTGTTACAAGACGTGTTGTATCTGTTACAAGACGTGTTGTATCTGTTACAAGACGTGTTGTATCTGTTACAAGACGTGTTGTATCTGTTACAAGACGTGTTGTATCTGTTACTAGACGTGTTGTATCTGTTACTAGACGTGTTGCATCTGTTACTAGACGTGTTGTATCTGTTACTAGACGTGTTGTATCTGTTACAAGACGTGTTGTATCTGTTACTAGACGTGTTGTATCTGTTACAAGACGTGTTGTATCTGTTACAAGACGTGTTGTATCTGTTGCAAGACGTGTTGTATCTGTTACTAGACGTGTTGTATCTGTTACAAGATGTGTTGTATCTATTACAAGATGTGTTGTATCTGTTAAAATATGTGTTGTATCTGTTACAAGACGTGTTGTATCTGTTACAAGACGTGTTGTGTCTGTTACAAGACGTGTTGTATCTGTTACAAGACGTGTTGTGTCTGTTACAAGACGTGTTGTATCTGTTACAAGATGTGTTGTATCTGTTACAAGACGTGTTGTATCTGTTACAAGACGTGTTGTATCTGTTACAAGACGTGTTGTATCTGTTTCAAGACGTGTTGTATCTGTTACTAGACGTGTTGTATCTGTTACTAGACGTGTTGTATCTGTTACTAGACTTGTTGTATCTGTTACAAGACGTGTTGTATCTGTTACTAGACGTGTTGTATCTGTTACTAGACGTGTTGTATCTGTTACTAGACGTGTTGCATCTGTTACTAGACGTGTTGTATCTGTTACTAGACGTGTTGTATCTGTTACTAGACGTGTTGCATCTGTTACTAGACGTGTTGTATCTGTTACTAGACGTGTTGTATCTGTTACTAGACGTGTTGTATCTGTTACTAGACGTGTTGTATCTGTTACTAGACTTGTTGTATCTGTTACAAGACGTGTTGTATCTGTTACTAGACGTGTTGTATCTGTTACTAGACGTGTTGTATCTGTTACTAGACGTGTTGCATCTGTTACTAGACGTGTTGTATCTGTTACTAGACGTGTTGTATCTGTTACTAGACGTGTTGCATCTGTTACTAGACGTGTTGTATCTGTTACTAGACGTGTTGTATCTGTTACTAGACGTGTTGTATCTGTTACTAGACGTGTTGTATCTGTTACTAGACGTGTTGTATCTGTTACTAGACGTGTTGTATCTGTTACTAGACGTGTTGTATCTGTTACTAGACGTGTTGTTACTAGACGTGTTACTACTGGACGTGTTGGATCTGTTACTAGACGTGTTGTATCTGTTACTAGACGTGTTGTATCTGTTACTAGACGTGTTGTATCTGTTACTAGACGTGTTGTATCTGTTACTAGACGTGTTGCATCTGTTACTAGACGTGTTGTATCTGTTACTAGACGAGTTGTATTTGTTACAAGACGTGTTGTATCTGTTACTAGACGTGTTGTATCTGTTACTAGACGTGTTGTATCTGTTACTAGACGTGTTGCATCTGTTACTAGACGTGTTGCATCTGTTACTAGACGTGTTGCATCTGTTACTAGACGTGTTGTATCTGTTACTAGACGTGTTGTATCTGTTACTAGACGTGTTGCATCTGTTACTAGACGTGTTGCATCTGTTACAAGACGTGTTGTATCTGTTACAAGACGTGTTGTATCTGTTACTAGACGTGTTGCATCTGTTACTAGACGTGTTGTATCTGTTACAAGACGTGTTGTATCTGTTACTAGACGTGTTGTATCTGTTACAAGACGTGTTGCATCTGTTACTAGACGTGTTGTATCTGTTACAAGACGTGTTGTATATGTTACAAGACGTGTTGTATCTGTTACAAGACGTGTTGTATCTGTTACAAGACGTGTTGTATCTGTTTCAAGACGTGTTGTATCTGTTACTAGACGTGTTGTATCTGTTACTAGACGTGTTGCATCTGTTACTAGACGTGTTGTATCTGTTACAAGACGTGTTGTATCTGTTACTAGACGTGTTGTATCTGTTACAAGACGTGTTGTATCTGTTACAAGACGTGTTGTATCTGTTACAAGACGTGTTGTATCTGTTACAAGACGTGTTGTATCTGTTACAAGACGTGTTGTATCTGTTTCAAGACGTGTTGTATCTGTTACTAGACGTGTTGTATCTGTTACTAGACGTGTTGCATCTTCTACTAGACGTGTTGTATCTGTTACAAGACGTGTTGTATCTGTTACAAGACGTGTTGTATCTGTTACAAGACGTGTTGTATCTGTTACAAGACGTGTTGTATCTGTTTCAAGACGTGTTGTATCTGTTACTAGACGTGTTGTATCTGTTACTAGACGTGTTGCATCTGTTACTAGACGTGTTGTATCTGTTACTAGACGTGTTGTATCTGTTACTAGACGTGTTGTATCTGTTACTAGACGTGTTGTATCTGTTACAAGACGTGTTGTATCTGTTACTAGACGTGTTTATCTGTTACTAGACGTGTTGTATCTGTTACTAGACGTGTTGTATCTGTTACTAGACGTGTTGTATCTGTTACTAGACGTGTTGTATCTGTTACTAGACGTGTTGCATCTGTTACTAGACGTGTTGTATCTGTTACTAGATGTGTTGTATCTGTTACTAGACGTGTTGTATCTGTTACAAGACGTGTTGTATCTGTTACTAGACGTGTTGTATCTGTTACTAGACGTGTTGTGTCTGTTACTAGACGTGTTGTATCTGTTACTAGATGTGTTGTATCTGTTACTAGACGTGTTGTATCTGTTACAAGACGTGTTGTATCTGTTACTAGACGTGTTGTATCTGTTACTAGACGTGTTGTATCTGTTACTAGACGTGTTGTATCTGTTACTAGACGTGTTGTATCTGTTACTAGACGTGTTGCATCTCTTACTAGACGAGTTGCATCTGTTACTAGACGTGTTGTATCTGTTACTAGACGTGTTGTATCTGTTACTAGACGTGTTGTATCTGTTACTAGACGTGTTGCATCTGTTACTAGACGTGTTGCATCTGTTACAAGACGTGTTGTATCTGTTACAAGACGTGTTGTATCTGTTACTAGACGTGTTGCATCTGTTACTAGACGTGTTGTATCTGTTACAAGACGTGTTGTATCTGTTACTAGACGTGTTGTATCTGTTACAAGACGTGTTGTATCTGTTACAAGACGTGTTGTATCTGTTACAAGACGTGTTGTATCTGTTACAAGACGTGTTGTATATGTTACTAGACGTGTTGCATCTGTTACTAGACGTGTTGCATTTGTTACTAGACGTTTTGTATCTGTTACAAAACGTGTTGTATCTGTTACTATACGTGTTGTATCTGTTACAAGACGTGTTGTATCTGTTACTAGACGTGTTGTATCTGTTACAAGACGTGTTGTATCTGTTACAAGATGTGTTGTATCTGTTACTAGACGTGTTGTATCTGTTACTAGACGTGTTGTATCTGTTACAAGACGTGTTGTATCTGTTACTATACGTGTTGTATCTGTTACTAGACGTGTTGTATTTGTTACAAGATGTGTTGTATCTGTTACTAGACGTGTTGTATCTGTTACTAGACGTGTTGTATCTGTTACTAGACGTGTTGTATCTGTTACTATACGTGTTGTATCTGTTACTAGACGTGTTGTATCTGTTACTAGACGTGTTGTATCTGTTACTAGACGTGTTGTATCTGTTACTAGACGTGTTGTATCTGTTACAAGACGTGTTGTATTTGTTACAAGATGTGTTGTATCTGTTACTAGACGTGTTGTATCTGTTACTAGACGTGTTGTATCTGTTACAAGACGTGTTGTATCTGTTACAAGACGTGTTGTATCTGTTTCAAGACGTGTTGTATCTGTTACTAGACGTGTTGTATCTGTTACTAGACGTGTTGCATCTTCTACTAGACGTGTTGTATCTGTTACAAGACGTGTTGTATCTGTTACAAGACGTGTTGTATCTGTTACAAGACGTGTTGTATCTGTTACAAGACGTGTTGTATCTGTTACAAGACGTGTTGTATCTGTTACTAGACGTGTTGTATCTGTTACTAGACGTGTTGCATCTGTTACTAGACGTGTTGTATCTGTTACTAGACGTGTTGTATCTGTTACTAGACGTGTTGTATCTGTTACTAGACGTGTTGTATCTGTTACAAGACGTGTTGTATCTGTTACTAGACGTGTTGTATCTGTTACTAGACGTGTTGTATCTGTTACTAGACGTGTTGTATCTGTTACTAGACGTGTTGTATCTGTTACTAGACGTGTTGTATCTGTTACTAGACGTGTTGCATCTGTTACTAGACGTGTTGTATCTGTTACTAGACGTGTTGTATCTGTTACTAGACGTGTTGTATCTGTTACAAGACGTGTTGTATCTGTTACTAGACGTGTTGTATCTGTTACTAGACGTGTTGTATCTGTTACTAGACGTGTTGTATCTGTTACTAGACGTGTTGTATCTGTTACTAGACGTGTTGTATCTGTTACTAGACGTGTTGTATCTGTTACTAGACGTGTTGCATCTCTTACTAGACGTGTTGCATCTGTTACTAGACGTGTTGCATCTGTTACTAGACGTGTTGTATCTGTTACTAGACGTGTTGTATCTGTTACTAGACGTGTTGCATCTGTTACTAGACGTGTTGCATCTGTTACAAGACGTGTTGTATCTGTTACAAGACGTGTTGTATCTGTTACTAGACGTGTTGCATCTGTTACTAGACGTGTTGTATCTGTTACAAGACGTGTTGTATCTGTTACTAGACGTGTTGTATCTGTTACAAGACGTGTTGTATCTGTTACAAGACGTGTTGTATCTGTTACAAGACGTGTTGTATCTGTTACAAGACGTGTTGCATCTGTTACTAGACGTGTTGCATTTGTTACTAGACGTTTTGTATCTGTTACAAGACGTGTTGTATCTGTTACTATACGTGTTGTATCTGTTACAAGACGTGTTGTATCTGTTACTAGACGTGTTGTATCTGTTACAAGACGTGTTGTATCTGTTACAAGATGTGTTGTATCTGTTACTAGACGTGTTGTATCTGTTACTAGACGTGTTGTATCTGTTACAAGACGTGTTGTATCTGTTACTATACGTGTTGTATCTGTTACAAGACGTGTTGTATCTGTTACTAGACGTGTTGTATCTGTTACAAGACGTGTTGTATTTGTTACAAGATGTGTTGTATCTGTTACTAGACGTGTTGTATCTGTTACAAGACGTGTTGTATCTGTTACTAGACGTGTTGCATCTGTTACTAGACGTGTTGTATCTGTTACAAGACATGTTGCATCTGTTACTAGGCGTGTTGTATCTGTTACTAGACGTGTTGCATCTGTTACAAGACATGTTGTATCTGTTACTAGACGTGTTGTATCTGTTACTAGACGTGTTGCATCTGTTACTAGACGTGTTGTATCTGTTACTAGACGTGTTGTATCTGTTACTAGACGTGTTGTATCTGTTACTAGACGTGTTGTATCTGTTACTATACGTGTTGTATCTGTTACAAGACGTGTTGTATCTGTTACTAGACGTGTTGTATCTGTTACAAGACGTGTTGTATCTGTTACAAGATGTGTTGTATCTGTTACTAGACGTGTTGTATCTGTTACTAGACGTGTTGTATCTGTTACAAGACGTGTTGTATTTGTTACAAGATGTGTTGTATCTGTTACTAGACGTGTTGTATCTGTTACAAGACGTGTTGTATCTGTTACAAGATGTGTTGTATCTGTTACAAGATGTGTTGTATCTGTTACAAGACGTGTTGCATCTGTTACTAGACGTGTTGCATGTGTTACTAGACGTGTTGTATCTGTTACTAGACGTGTTGCATGTGTTACTAGACGTATGTTACTAGACGCATTATATTTTGTACCCATTAAAGAATAATTACAATTATAAAGCAATTTTAGTTTTCATATTTAATTACCATAAATTTGCATTTACCTGAAGATATGTTTTTTATTTCTGAACTGTATATATTGTACAGGATCAGTGTTTTCTGTAACAGATTTATAAAGCTTAAGCTGCCCGCTAAACCTCTTTTAAGCTTTTAAATATATTTTTTTAACCAAATTTATTGAACACCACAAAATCAATGTATTTTTACGCAAAAACTCTAAGTGTATGTCGAAATCTCTAATTTACATCCCTTGAAGGAAGGTTCCTTGACGCTGGTGAGAGGCTCTTGATCTAGGGAATTGGATCTGTGCTTCAGTTCACTGAAATGAGAGTGAATACCTTACATCCCCCCCCCTACGTGCGCTGCATAATCCTACGAGTTTGGCGCTCCCCAATGATTATAATAACTGAGTTTTTTTGTATATTACCTAATGTTGTGAACATTGTTGGTGTTGGGTGGTGGGGGTGAAGAATTAACAACATAAGACTGGATGTTGTGAACATTGTTGGTGTTGGGTGGTGGGGGTGAAGAATTAACAACATAAGACTGGATGTTGTGAACATTGTTGGTGTTGGGTGGTGGGGGTGAAGAATTAACAGCATAAGACTGGATGTTGTGAACATTGTTGGTGTTGGGTGGTGGGGGTGAAGAATTAACAGCATAAGACTGGATGTTGTGAACATTGTTGGTGTTGGGTGGTGGGGGTGAAGAATTAACAGCATAAGACTGGATGTTGTGAACATTGTTGGTGTTGGGTGGTGGGGGTGAAGAATTAACAGCATAAGACTGGATGTTGTGAACATTGTTGGTGTTGGGTGGTGGGGGTGAAGAATTAACAACATAAGACTGGATGTTGTGAACATTGTTGGTGTTGGGTGGTGGGGGTGAAGAATTAACAACATAAGACTGGATGTTGTGAACATTGTTGGTGTTGGGTGGTGGGGGTGAAGAATTAACAACATAAGACTGGATGTTGTGAACATTGTTGGTGTTGGGTGGTGGGGGTGAAGAATTAACAGCATAAGACTGGATGTCGTGAACATTGTTGGTGTTGGGTGGTGGGGGTGAAGAATTAACAACATAAGACTGGATGTTGTGAACATTGGTGTTGGGTGGTGGGGGTGAAGAATTAACAACATAAGACTGGAGGAGCACTTAAGTAGGCCTTAAGTAAATACTTCTCTCTCCTGTGTGCGAAATATATGTGTTCATGACTCACGAAATCGTAATAACACGGTTGGTAACAAACTATACTTTGTGGCTTAGCGCTTCTTTTTCATTATAATAATAATAATAACAAACTATACCACGAGAGGGGTGAGAACCAGCGATCACAATTATAAAACTCAAGCAAGTATACACCGTGTGACAACTGCTTCAAAATCTGTAGAGGGAACTTTTTTTTATTTATTTAAAACAGAACAAATACAAGGATGTATAAGAGAATATTAAAATTGAAAACTATACTAGATATTAACAATAACCTCTATTACACAATCCCAGTACAGGAAATAAACACTATAGATAGTGGCCATATTACAACCAGATACACAACCAACAACATATCCTACAAACCCTCCTTTTACAATAATTACTATTGCCAGTGTAGCCACAGCTGACACTTCTCCCCCCCCCCTTAAAGTATTTACAGTCACCGTTCTAAGAAACATACCATTAATAATCCTAAAATTTAGGATCATACCTTGACCTCCTCAAAAACTTTATGAGTATTTACCAAAAGTTGATGGTGCATGAACAACAAAACACACAAAAAAAATTACAGACTAAAACAGATATAAACATTACTTGCCTATACACCCATACACCTTAATAAGTAGAAGAATATACACCGACAATATATAATATCAATATTAATGTAACAACCATGAAATTCAAGCTTTTATAACAACATTACATAACGTGAAGTTCACGCTTAAAATGCAAGAAAATACACCACATGCTACATTATCAGTAAAATACTAGGATATGTAAATATTTTAAAAGGATCCAAGACTATGACATGAATAAGATTATCCAAATGTCTCACTAAATCGTAATGACACGATTGCAAACAAACCATACCACGGGCGGGATTGAACCCGATGTCAGAGAGTCTCAAAACCCAAGACCGTCTGGAGTTTTGAGACTCTTTGACCGCGGGTTCAATCCCCCCCCCCCCGTGGTATGGTTTATCCAAATGTTTCATCGTGATTTTAGTAAGATAACAACACTATACCAAACTCCTTACAACATCTAACACGCCACATACAAACATACCAAAACTTAACACACATTCCAACAGACTAGACTTTCTCTGTGCCTTCTAGCACGTGCCTAACTAGTATTACGAACAAATAAATATACAATGAATGTTAATTAAGGTTACTAATCCTTATTCACACATGATTACATAATAGGTAATTACTTCAAGAGTGATGCAGGAACACGTCACAAAATTGCAAAAAAAAATCAATGTTTCAAGGAACATAGTGAAAGGAATACCTCTCAAGGAAAGTTAAAATTCACTTGCAAGACCAGTACAAGCGGAACATAATTCGCTACCAAAGAAAATATTCATGTTATATATTTTATATGTTATATATTTATCAATGTTATATATTTAAACTGTCATTTATACCTTCCCCAACAAGGGAACTAAACAAACTAGATCTTTCACACCATCACATCCAGTTTCACACACCGCGTGGGTCCGTGGGTGCAGACGTGGGCACACAAGGCTCCGAGAATCCTAGTGTTTTTAAGTGTGCAGTGACTGCTAACAGTAATCAGTGGTAGTGACATCGTCAGTGAGCAATAATACGAGTGATAACTAAAGTTATTAGTTAGAAAAAGTTGTGAGAAAGCCTGAAATTATCCATTATCCAAAATTATCCAAACGTTTTGGTCTACTAGGCAGCGGTAGGCCTGAAGCAGTGACGTCACGACAAGTTGTATGCCATTATACATATAAAGTGAAGTGTATATAATGTGAAGTGTATACTATCATAAGTGAAAAGTGAAATCGCGTGATGAACGAGGGATGTATGAGCACATGTGGTTATAATCATCACGGATGAAGGATCTCCAAAATAGGGATTTAGGCTACGTACGATGACTGCGTCATCAGCATCTGGCAACTTGGCACGACCATTGCCAGCGCAAGTATCACCTATATTGTGGTTTGCATGTCGCAGGCTTGGCTTGGCTTGGCCTTGCATCACTGTTAGATACTGTTCACTCACTCCTGCAAGCTATTACAGTAGTTATTAGTAGTAAGAACACTTAGGAAGCTAGGAAGTCCTCTCTAAACGTGAACAAGGAATAGGATAATAACAGAAATAATTGATACTTAAATCCAGAAAGGACAATAAGCGAAGAGTGTAGCATTTCTAGGAAAGACAGAACAGAGAGGTATAACGGATCTACCCCCCCCTAACCATCCCTCCCTCACACACACACACAAGGGCAGACACTTACTGAAGCTTTAGACCCTAGTAGCAATTATCGCTTTTTATAACCCAGAATTACTGGTATGTATTAACAGTATCTCCCTGCATACCTCCCCCATACACACACACACACACACACACACACACACACACACACACACACACACACATATACACACACACACACACACACACACACTGTAAGTACGTGCTGGTCAATGTTATGTTAATCAAGGGAAAGCGCTAAACCCGGAGGATTATACAACGCCTGGGGGGGGATGTGGAAGGCATTCAGGCTTAATTCGAGGAACTGGAGCACAGATCCAATTTCCTAAATCAAGAGCCCCTCACCAACATCAAGGAACCTTCCTTGAGGGGAACGTGCCAGTCAAGCCCCAGGAGGTTGGGGGGTCAGGTTACAAGAAGTTGTGGGCAGTAAAGGCCCACTGAGACTACATTACAACGCACAAGCCACCTACCTTTCAGTACATAATAAACCCACACATAATTCCACACAAAATTACACACACACACACACACACACACACACACACACACATATCCAGACTCACACATACACTCCCCCCCCCCTCACCACCGACATCGCACTTCTTCCCCTGATCCCTCCCTTCCCCCGTTCACCCTCCCCTCCCCGTTCACCCTCCCCCTCCCCACACCTCCCCACTCCTCTCCCACATAGCCACAGTTCCTCCACTACCTCCCCCCCCCACACTCTGACATACACACTATTAACCTAACATACAGAACTAATAGGTTTCCCACTCTGAGGCAATCAGGATAAAACAAAAATGGGTTGTCAGAGAGCAACAAGAAAAACCAAGGGACAGAAGGAGGAAACTGCAAAGGAAGATTGGGCAGCAGAGCTCATAAAAAGAGATCATGAATGGGAAAAGAAACTAGAAGAACTTAGCATGAGAATGGAAGAGAGGATAGATATTGAAAGCAGGAAGTGGGAGGTGCATGTCAAAGCAGCAGAGGCTAGGATACAGAGTTTAGAAGAGGAACTGAAAAATCTGAAACAGCCTAAAGAACTAAAGAACATTTTGGGAATGACAACAGAGACTGCTACCTCAGCCACAAATAAGGGGACTGTAGGGAAAGAAGGGGCACAACTGCATGGGGAAGCTCTATCAGAGGAGACTGTAGTAAATGAAAGAGCTAAGCTTTATGTGGAGGCCCTAACAGACAACAACAGAGCCCAAGGAAAGCCGAGAAGGGAAAATGACAGGCCACTGAGCCCAAGTACATTAGCCAGTGAAACTGAAGAAAGGAAAGCTGCAGTGCAGGAAACCAAATTAAATGAGGGGGATACACAGGGATACACAGTGGGAGAATGAAAGGGTGAGGTCAGTCTTTGTGTATGGGCTCCAGGAAGTTGAAGGGGAAACATATGAAGCAAGAAAACAAGGGGGAAAAAAGCAATTGAAAGCATCAGGAAAGCAATAGGAGAAGACGACATGACCCAGCTGGAAAATTTTCGGAGAATAGGGGGTTTTGTAAAAAAAAGAACCAGGACAGTGAAAGTGACCTTCAAGGCAGAAGCGACTCGGACCAGGATCCTGCAGGAGAAAGCACGATTAAGGGACATGCCTGCATACAGGAAGGTGTATCTCGACCGCGACAGAACACAAGAAGAAAGGCAGAAACTGAGAGAGATGGTACAAAGGCGAAAGGAGGAAAGAGAGGGGATGGAGAAGACAGACAGGAGATCCTAGACCCAGGAAGAAGATCAAATACAGCCTCCCTCACAACTTCCTATAGAAGCCTCCCAACCAGGTCAACCCCAGTGCAACCAAACACTCTAAACCAAAACACCCATGCCACATCCAATGCCCCCACCCACTACATTACAAACTCCATCCCCACAGCAACAACCCATAGTTCCTTACCAGGTCTCCCACTTCCCCAACCCCAATATACCTCCCAGACCACAGTCTTAGAAAAGAAGTTAAAGGTGTGGTATACAAATGCAGATGGAATAACAAACAAGTATGAGGAATGGCACGAAAGAATCAAAGAGACATCCCCAGACATAATAGCACTCACAGAAACAAAACTCACCAGAATAATAACAGATTCAATCTTTCCATCAGGATACCAAATCCTCAGGAAAGACAGAGGGAGGAGAGGGGGAGGAGGAGTTGCACTGCTCATTAAAAACCAGTGGGATTTTGAGAAAATGGAAGGAATGGATGGCACGGGCGAAAGGGACTACTTAGTAGGAACAATCCAGTCTGAGGGACATAAGGTGATAATTGCAGTAATGTACAACCCACCACAGAACTGCAGGAGGCCAATAGAAGAATACGATGAGAGCAACAGAGCAATGATCGACACACTAGCTGAGGTGGCCAGGAGAGCACACATGGGGGGAGCAAAGTTACTAGTTATGGGTGATTTCAATCACAAGGAGATTGACTGGGAAAACCTGGAGCCCCATGGGGGTTCTGAAACATGGAGAGCCAAGATGATGGATGTGGTACTGGGAAACCTCATGCATCAACATGTTAGAGACACTACCAGAGAGAGAGGAGAGGATGAACCAGCAAGGTTGGACCTTGTATTCACCATGAATAGTTCCGACATCGAGGGTATCATGTATGAAAGGCCCCTGGGAGCTAGTGATCATGTGGTTCTGTGCTTCGACTACATAGTTGAGCTCCAAGTGGAGAGAGTAGCAGGAATAGGCTGGGAAAAACCAAACTACAAAAGGGGGAACTACTCAGGCATGAGGAACTACCTTCAAGACATTGAGTGGGAGAGGAAACTGACAGGAAAACCAGTACAAGAAATGATGGACTATGTAGCAACAAAATGCAAAGAGGCAGAGGAGAGGTTTGTTCCAAAGGAAAACAGAAATAATGGGAAGAACATAACGAGTCCTTGGTTCACCCAAAGGTGTAGGGAGGCAAAAACTAGGTGTACTAGAGAATGGAAAAGGTACATAAGACAGAGAACTCAGGAAAATAAAGAAATCAGCCGAAGAGCCAGAAACGAATATGCACAGATAAGAAGGGAGGCTCAGAGACAATATGAAAATGACATAGCATCAAAAGTAAAGACTGACCCGAAGCTGTTGTACAGCCACATCAGGAGGAAAACAACAGTCAAGGACCAGGTAATCAGACTGAGGAAGGGTGATGGGGAATTCACAAGAAACGACCAAGAGGTATGTCAGGAGCTCAACACAAGATTTAAAGAGGTATTTACAGTGGAAACCAGTAGGACTCCAGGAAATCAGAACAGGGGGGCACACCAGCAAGTGCTGGATGAGGTACATATAACCAAGGAGGAGGTAAAGAAGCTGCTATGCGAACTTGACACCTCAAAGGCGGTGGGACCAGACAACATCTCTCCATGGGTCCTTAAAGAGGGAGCAGAGATATTGAGTGAGGCATTAACAAAGATCTTCAACACATCATTTGAAACTGGGCAACTCCCTGAGGTGTGGAAAATGGCAAATGTAGTCCCAATTTTTAAAAAGGGAGACAGACATGAGGCACTAAACTACAGACGGGTATCACTAACGTGTATAGTATGCAAGGTCATGGAGAAGATCATCAGGAGGAGAGTGGTGGGGCACCTGGAAAGAAACAAGTGTATAATTGACAACCAGCACGGTTTCAGGGAAGGAAAATCCTGTGTCACAAACCTACTAGAGTTTTATGACAAGGTGACAGAAGTAAGACAAGAGAGAGAGGGGTGGATCGACTGCATATTTTTGGATTGCAAGAAGGCCTTCGACACAGTTCCTCACAAGAGGTTACTGCAAAAGCTAGAGGATCAGGCACACATTACAGGAAAAGCACTGCAATGGATCAAAGAATACCTGACAGGGAGGCAACAACGAGTCATGGTACGCGACGAGGTGTCAGAGTGGGCGCCTGTGACAAGCGGGGTTCCACAGGGGTCAGTCCTAGGACCTGTGCTGTTCTTGGTATATGTGAACGACATAACGGAAGGGATAGACTCAGAAGTGTCCTTGTTTGCAGATGATGCGAAGTTAATGAGAAGAATCAAATCGGATGAGGATCAGGCAGGACTACAAAGAGACCTGGACAGGCTACAAGCCTGGTCCAGCAACTGGCTCCTTGAATTTAACCCTGCCAAATGCAAAGTCATGAAGATTGGGGAAGGGCAAAGAAGACCGCAGACACAATATAGTTTAGATGGCCAAAGACTGCAAACCTCACTCAAGGAAAAAGATCTGGGGGTGAGTATAACACCGAGCATATCTCCTGAGGCGCACATCAATCAGATAACTGCTGCAACATACGGGCGCCTGGCAAACCTATGGATAGCGTTCCGATACCTCAGCAAGGATTCGTTTAAGACTCTGTATACCATTTACGTCAGGCCCATACTGGAGTATGCAGCACCAGTTTGGAATCCACACCTAATCAAGCACGTCAAGAAATTAGAGAAAGTGCAAAGGTTTGCAACAAGACTAGTCCCAGAGCTACGGGGAATGTCCTATGAAGAAAGGTTGAGGGAAATCTGCCTGACGACACTGGAGGACAGGAGGGTCAGGGGAGACATGATAATGACATATAAAATACTGCACGGAATAGACAAGGTGGACAAAGACGGGATGTTCCAGAGAGGGGACACAGACACAAGAGGTCACAATTGGAAGTTGAAGACTCAGATGAATCAAAGGGATGCTAGGAAGTATTTCTTCAGTCATAGAGTAGTCAGGCCGTGGAATAGCCTAGAAAGTGACGTAGTGGAGGCGGGAACCATACATAGTTTTAAGGCGAGGTATGATAGAGCTCATGGGGCAGGGAGAGAGAGGACCTAGTAGCAATCAGCGAAGAGGCGGGGCCAGGAGCTGCGACTCGACCCCTGCAACCACAAATAGGTGAGTACAAATAGGTGAGTACGTGTACCTCCAGTCGCACCCATCCACCCATCACTTCACACCCAAGGAGGTCAGCCCGTTGAATACTCCTGACTCCCCCCTTTACCAACATACTCACCCCGGCAGTTAAAAACCCGTTATAACGCCAATAAATTCCCTATTGTTAATCCTCTATAACCTTCAGAAAAAACCTCATCCCACCTTTTCCTATACATGTCTCTATTGCGACAGTTAGTTTAATATGTTTATTATGCACCCCATACCCATCCTGTGGGCGGTAGTCAAAAGATTACAGAGGTACATAATGGGTCCAGGGACTGGGCCTCAAAGTTTTGATAGCTGAGCAAGTTACAGAGGTAATGAATTCACAATTTACAAAGGTAATGAACTCCAGGTAGGTCTAGTCACAATCATGACAAGTTACAAAGCTATTTACAGATTACAGAGGTACACAATGGGTCCAGGGACCGGGCTCCAAAGTTTTGATGGCTGAACTAGGTACAAGGTAATGAACTCACAAGTTACAAAGGTAATGAACTCACAAGTTACAAAGGTAATGAATACTGTAAGAATGGTTACTTACGTTTATACATGGCTGCAATCATGAACAAATTTTAGAGTAATGAGCAATTCACACTTCCACACTTGCGACACAAAGTTCGATAAAACGTCGCCGCCAAAATCTTTCTCAGCACTTCCCCACCCTCCTTTCCCCTCATACCCCACCAAACATATATTTAGTCAACGATTATATATGCTAAACCCCTTGCCACACCCTCATTCACCCCACTCATATCAAGACTCGACACTCGCAATACCGACACACCTGCGGGCTGGGAGGATGCTTTCTGAGCCTACTCCTGCTTACACCTGGTGGCGGACTGTGTACTGCAGTACGTAAGATAGCGGACCGTCAGAGTAGAAGAGTCAATACAGTCTGTGTTGAATTCATCCGTGGCTCTCTCAGTAGTTAAACGATGCATGTCTTGTTGCCTAACATTATCCGCGACGTCTACGGCATTCCCAACTAGGAATTATGTGGTGTAGCTCCCAATGGGATGCAGAGTTTTTTTTGTGTGTGTGTGTGAAATTTGCAAATGCCGGCTTTTACTCCAGGATTGTGGAAGCTTTTCAAGAGAGAAGAATGGTGGTGAATTCAGCTGTAGAAGTATGTCTGCATGACGTCTCTACATATGTTACCTGGGTCAAAGAAAGGAACGTGCCTTTCGAGGCGGATGAGTATGATCTTCGGAAAGTTTTTGGTAGATACGGCACGGTACATGCAGCGGCCAAGGGAGTGTGGAGGGAAGGCCCATACGAGGGGCTCCCGGAGGGCTCCTTCACCCTCAAGATAACATTACAACAGCCAGTTCCATCTTACATTCATCTGGAAAACTACAGGACCCAGGTTTTTGTCTACTATGCAGGCCAACGGAAGACGTGCAGGTTATGCAACTCAAACGACCATATGGGTGCTCAGTACCCCAGGCTCCTGATTGTCAGCATCCAGGAACCTTCTTCTGTGGTCCTACGAACCGAGGCCTTTGATCTGGGGTCTGGTCCCTCGGCTGGACAGGGAACTAAGCTTTGGAGTAAGGAGGTACAACAAAAGGAAACGCAGTCTACGGCATGTGCTACCCTGTCGGTGGACACTACGAGCGTGCCCGCGCCATCTATGGGGCCTGTTGAGCCTCTGGAGTTGTCACAGAAGAGTTGGAGAACGAGCTACACGATCTCCTGGATGGGGCAGAACATGGCCCTGACGTTACACCTGCGTGTCAAGAGTTGGTGAAAGAGGTTTTGCCGAATGTGGGGAACCTGGACGAAACTACGATGGCACGGTTGCATAGGGTGGAGGTGGAAGTCTACCAGAAGGCTTCGTCTGGTGAGGAGATGTGTGGAAGGTGGTTCCTGGAAACGGTCGGCGGGAGTTTTATCCAGGTTTATAGAACAAAAGTTAGAGATAAGATAGGTCCCCATAAAAATAACTCTGGGCATATCACTGACAAGGAGAATGAAATGTGCTCTATTCTTAATAATTATTTTCTCTCGGTTTTCACTCAGGAAGACACTAAAAATATCCCAGTAATTAATTTTTATAGTGGGCCTGATGATGATAAATTATGCAATACCACAGTCACTACCGAACTGATTATAAAACACATAGACTGGTTAAAGCAAAATAAATCCCCGGGCCCTGGTGAACTTTTTTCAAGGGTTTTAAAGATTGTAAAATGGAACTTTGTGAACCATTGACTAATATTTTTAATATTTCTCTTCAAACAGGTGTAGTGTCTGATATGTGGAAGATGGCTAATGTAATTCCTATTTTTAAAGCAGGGGACAAGTCGTTAACATCAAATTACCGCCCAATAAGCTTAACCTCAATTGTAGGCAAATTATTACAGTCGAACGAACGAACGAAAGTTCAGGTAAGATCCCAAATGGGATGAGCGGGGAAGACGGGACAGACGAAGATTAGTGCTGGAGAGGAGTGTTCTTAGTCGTAGAAATAGAGCCAGGGCTTAACCCAGCAGCGAAGACGATCGTGGGACAGATATTGAGAAGAGAAATTCAGCCTCTTCTGTTGGGACTCCAGTGGGGTGAGCGGGGAGGAAGGGACATGCGACGTTTAGCGCGAGAGAGGAGTGTAGAACTGGGCCATGTCTTAACCCAAAAGCTAAGGCGAATGTGGGTCAGAGAATGGTACCTGTCATAGAAGGTACCTGTCAGCGAATCCAAGGTTATTTGTAAATAGGGTTAGGAGCAGGATCATGCAAGGAGTAGAAAAGGTTATGTTGGTTTGTGGTTTGAGGTCCAGTAGTCATGTCGTGTCTCAAGTTTGTCTATCTGTCTGTCACTGAGCGTCTTCCAGTACAGATTCAGCGCAGGGATGTCTAATTGGGCATGGAGAGACTCGCTTGTGGCGAAGTCCTCCAATCTGACATCAAGCACCCAGCGCAGCGCCTTGTTCTGGACACGCTGCAGTTTAAGTAAGTTTGTTTTTGCTGCAAGAAAGAGGGCTAGAGGAGAGTAAGTTATCAGAGGACGTATTAGGGATTTGTAGAGGTGTAGTTTGGTGCGTTGAGAGGCATGTTTCAGTTTGTAGAGGCCCGCAAAGGCCTTACTAGCAATTGCATGCTTTGAGTGAATGTGTCCATGTAAACGAAGATGGTAGTCAAGATTAACGCCAAGGACAGTGGCAGATTGTGTGATGGGGATGTAAGTGCGGATGTCAGCTGTTCTGAGCTCGACAGGTAATGGAGGATCACGTTTCCTGTAGTTAAAATATGTAATGCTGGATTTAGCTGCATTGGTTTTGATCCTGCATTTTTGTTCCCAGATGACTATCCTGTCGACCTCATTTTGTGTTTTGTGTGTGAGTGTATCTATATTGGCATGAGTGATAAGGTGTGTAATGTCGTCTGCATAGGCTAGTGTGATGGAGTTGTGGTATACAGGTGTTGGAATGTCGTTAGTGTATAAAATGTAGAGGATAGGAGATAGGACAGATCCCAGGGGTACTCCGGCATTTAGTGTGAAGTAGTCAGGGTAACAGCCTTAGAATTTTATTCTCATGGTACGGCTGTCTAGGAAGTTGCAGAGGAGTTTACGAGTAGTGAGAGGCAGGTTGAAGTTAGTGCAGAGTTTGTACTTGAGCCCTTGGTGCCAGACAGTGTCAAAAGCTTTTTCAACGTCCTTTGCAACCAGAGCTGTCCTGTTTCTTTGTTTGGTGTTTATGTGGATGTAGTTGAGAATGATGTTAATGGCATCCTGTGTGGATCTGTGTGTTCTGAAGCCAAACTGGCCATCACAAAGTAGAGAATTATGTTCCAGGTATCTGCGAAGGCGATGATTAATGAGTTTTTCAAAGAGTTTTCCTAAAGTTTCGAGGAGGCTGATAGGGCGATAGTTTCTAGGGTCAGAGTGATCTTTATTGGGTTTAGGAAGGAGGATAGCAGTAGCAGCTTTGAAGAGGGAAGGGAAGTATCCAGAGGCAAGGGAGGCATTGAGGAGGTTTGTGTAGGCAGTAATGATAGAGTCAGGAAGGTGTTTCAGGATAATATGGTTTAGGCCAGAGGCACCAGGAGCCTTTGGAGGAAGGTGTCTGAGGAGAGTTTTAATGTCTGTGTTGGTGAAAGGAGTGTAAAGTTCTTTGGAGGAGGTAAGAGTGTCTAGATGTATGTGGCTGTCTGGTGTTGTTTCTTGTGTGTGTGCAGTGTTCCAGTGTTCTATGTTCTGAATGTGTTGAATAACGTTAGGGCGAGGTGGGTGAGGGTGGAAGATGTTCTCCCAGATGTGTTTGAAGATGTTGGTAGCAGCCTGTGGGTCTGAGATGTGTGTGTTGTTGTGGGTGATGTGTTTGAATTTGTTGGTGGGAGTAGTGCCTCTGATTTTTTTGATAAAGTTCCAGAAGGCTTCAGTGTTTTTAATGCGCTGCTTGTCTGCTTGTTGTATTAGTTGTGACCAGTGATTGTTGTGGTCTTGGTCTAGGCTGTGTAAAATGTTGTTTCTAAGGTAAGTGAGATCTAATTGGACTTGATTAAATCTATGTGTGTTGTAGAGGAAGCGGTTATGGTAGCAGATAATTAGTCTTCTTGTTCTGAGTGACGGTTTGAAGGAATAACGAGTGGTGTGAGTTTTCTTTGGTATTGCGATGTTGGCTGCTTGTGTAATGGTGTCCTGGATGAGATCAAGTTGAGTATTGATGTCAGAAATAGGTTTGTTGTTGTAGTCATAGGCGAGGTTAATATTGTCTATGTGTTGTTTGAAAGCATCCCAGTCAGCGTTCTTGTAGGAGAATGAAGGTGTGGTTGGAATAAGGATAGGGTTGGAGGAGATGTGTAAGATGGCTGGGATGTGATCAGAGCCTGTAATAGGGCCAGGTGAGATGTAATGTTGAAATAGAGAGCTGGCTCGGTTTGCCAGAATGATGTCTGGTTTGCCTTGGCCCGTGTGGTTGAAGAAGGTATTGAAATCTGGGCCAAGATGAATTAGGTGTTTATGTTTTGTGAAGTTGAGTAATTGGTGACCAAGTTGGTTGTTACTGGTGTGATGAAAGGCAGTGTGTTTGGCATTCATGTCAGCTAGTAGGTAAGTTGGTGTGTTGGTGTAGTTGAAGACTAAGGAGAGGTCGTGTATGTTGAGAGTAGTGTTTGGGCGAGCATAGGTGGTGAAAAAGATAAAGGGACCAAGGTGGGTGTGTATTCTGACCGCAAGACAGTGTTGGTGAATAAAAGGGATTGGGAGAAATTCATGTTTTATGTTGGAATTGACAAGGATGGCAACCCCATCGTGGGGATCATAGGGGGACTGTAGTACAGTATAACCATAATGGCGGATACATTGAGGGGCTTTGAGGCAGGTACTGTTTAGCAGAACAATATCATAAGAACATAAGAACATAAGAAAGGAGGAACACTGCAGCAGGCCTGTTGGCCCATACTAGGCAGGTCCTTTACAATTCATCCCACTAACAAACATTTGACCAACCCAATTTTCAATGCTACCCAAGAAATAAGCTCTGATGTGCAAGTCCCACTCAAATCCAACCCATCCCACTCATGTATTTATCCAACCTAAATTTGAAACTTCCCAAAGTCCCAGCCTCAATAACCCAACTAGGTAGACTGTTCCACTCATCTACTACCCTATTTCCAAACCAATACTTTCCTATGTCCTTTCTAAATCTAAACTTATCTAATTTAAATCCATTACTGCGGGTTCTCTCTTGGAGAGATATCCTCAAG
>NW_027197956.1:7500-12500 GCF_038502225.1 Cherax quadricarinatus
GCTATAGCTCGGGACCTGAGATACTCAGAGTGTCTAAGCGACACACAACCTCAGTACAACGTCGAAAATCACAAAGTCTTTACGTTCTGAGAACAGAGTTCTACAGAACTAACAAGAATAATGAGACAGACAATCTGTCTAACCAGCAAGCGAGTCTCTAGCAGACTGACTACTTCACGAGAGGTGAGGACACTCCCCCCCTCGATCACGTGATAGCTACGTGGACAACTGCAGCTCAGAAGCCGGCAGTATAACGAGCGACAAGCGATAATTACAGTAGTTTGACAATCAAGCCTAACTGAGCACATTTTATATACATCCTAACAACATAAGCTAAATAACAATATAACAGTCAAATAATAATATAAAGTCATACATTTACGATTTAGCTATTATCGCAAATATAAGCAATATAAAATTAAATGAAAAGGTAATATACATTATATATACATAATAATCATTGTAACCCATTCAGGGGTTGCAACACCCCCCCCAACACGACAGAGGGTCGCACTAGGAGTTGCATGAATGTCTTTTACATTATTTCTGGTTACTCATATCAATATTATATAATATAAAAATTAAACATTAATCAGAGTCTCTCTTGTGCCAAGCACCTCTACAATTTCACAGCGTCCGTCACTAGGATATGCCCCTAGGTACTAGGGCAGTACACAGTATCGTATATCTTCATACTCGTGGTTATATACATCAGTGTAGAGACATGATAGCGCTGACAAGGAGGGCACGTTGAGGCTCGATCATAGTAGAGGAGACTGCATTCCACTCTTAAGTAGTGGTTGTGGAATGCGAGGCAGTATGAACATCTGAGTATGAAACAGCTTAAGGTGTGTAGTGAGGGGGGGGGTCTGCGACAGGACAGTGTTGCGTCACGCAGTACATCACCCGCACCACACTACTCACTCAACACTCAGCTTGTCTCCTCCTCACACAACATTACTGTGAATATATAAATATAATAATTAGACATGACATGAGTATATATAGTTAATATGGGCTGGAGGGATTAAGTTACTTTACTGAATTTGACATAGCAAGTAACAAAAGGTATTTGGGCATAAAATTACGTTAATTTAATGTAACTGATAATTATTAAGGACGAGACAGAGCGTCAGCAATTACATTACAATGACCACTTATGTGTTTTATACTAATAGAATAAGGTTGGATTCTGAGGGCCCACCTCATGATCCTAGCATTTTTACTTTCATGGTATTAATATAAGTGAGTGGATTGTGGTCAGAAAAAACGTTAATTTTAAATGGGGAAGTGCCCAAATACACGTCAAAATGTTCCAAGGACACCACAAGAGCTAGAGCCTCTTTCTCAATAGTGGCATAATTTTTCTGGTGTCGTTTAAGCTTAGATGAATAGTAACATATAGGATGGAGAATATCAGTGGATGTTGACTGTTGGAGCAGCACAGCACCCACTGCATAACCACTCGCATCTATATGTAAAAAGAAGGGAAGATTGAAATTAGGACTTTTCAACACAGGAGCAGAGGATAGCAAACGTTTCAACCTTTTGAACGAGTCTGAACAATCTCTAGTCCAGGTGAACTGAACTTTGCTACTAGTAAGCTCAGTGAGAGGAGCTGCAATCTGAGAAAAGTTTGGACAGAACCTGCGATAATATCCTGCCATACCCAGGAATCTCTGTACTCCTTTCCTATCCTGTGGCACTGGAAATTCAGAAATTGCACGAACCTTAGCCTCAATAGGAGCAACCTCACCTTGGCCGATACAAAAGCCTAGATAGGTAATCTTGGCTTGACCAAAACTACATTTAGCTAAGTTAACAGTGAAGTTGTAGTGCGCCAGTCTCTCAAACAATGCTCTGAGACGCGTCAAGTGCTGTTCCCACTCGTCACTGTACACCACTAAGTCGTCAAGGTAGGCTTCTACTCCTTCTAAGTTGTGGGTCAACTCGTTCATTATACGTTGGAATGAAGAAGCCGCGTTACATAGGCCGAAGGGGGTGACGAGGTAGTTAAACAATCCATCTTGAACAGTAAAAGCAGATATTTCTTGAGCACGTTCAGTAAGCGGGACTTGATAATAGCCTCGTAAGAGATCTAAACGGCTGACAAACTGGGCTCCTGACACACGGTCAATAAGGTCGTCAATGCGAGGTAGAGGATAACCATCAGGCAAGGTGACAGAGTTCACTTTCCTGTAATCAGTGCACATCCTGAAACTACCGTCAGGTTTAGGCACTAAAATACAGGGAGATGCCCATGGACTTTTACTGCGCTCAATAAGTCCGTGAGATAACAGAAAATCAACCTCTTCTCTCAATGCTTTATGCTTTGTTGGACTCATTCTATATGGTGATTGCTTAATGGGTGATGCTCCCTGTACATCAACGTCATGTACACCCAGAGTACAACGTTTAGGAACATCACCGAACAATTCAGGGAAATGCAAAATCATGTTTTTAACATCACCAGCTTTATCAATCCCAAGGTTACTAAGAAAATCGTCTAGTGATTGTAGAGTCACTGAATTTTCTAAACGAACCTCTATACCTCTAGAGATGTCAGGTAGACTGACGTTTTCTTCCTCTGTCCTAGGAAGAATAGAAGTAGTAGGTAGAGGACTAGCGTAGTAAGCCTTGAGCTGGTTAACATGGTACACATGATTAGATTTCTTTTTCCCAGGCGTACGTACCAAATAATTTACGTCGCTAAGCTTTTTCACTACTTCCAGGGGACCATCATACCTGGCTTGTAGAGCATGACCTGGTACTAATTTCCGAGCCATCACCTTATCTCCTGCTTTAAAAGAACGAGAGACAGCACGCTTGTCATAATGCTGCTTCATTCTAGCTTGGGCTGAAACTAGGTTTTTCAAAGCTAGCTCTCTAGCGGCTGTCAAATGTTGCTGCATTAATGAAGGTGAAGTACTCAATGATGGATTTGATTTTCCTGTCCACACGTCTTTTAACACTGCGAGAGGACCACGCACTTGGTGTCCGAATATTAGTTCAAACGGACTAAACCCGAGACTTTCTTGCTCACTTTCTCTCATAGCGAACAGAAGAAAAGGTATACCCTCATCCCAGTCTCTAGAAAAATGTTCACAATAAGCTCTCATCATGGACTTCAGTGTCTGATGAAATCTCTCTAGAGCCCCTTGTGACTGTGGATGATAACTGGTTGAAAGTACAGACTTTATTCCTAGGTGGGATAATGCTTCTCGAAAGATCTTAGAAGTGAAATTAGATCCCTGATCTGATTGTATCTCTCGTGGCAATCCAACCTGGGAGAAAAATTTCATCAACGCTCTCACAATAGCACGAGCATTAATTTTTCTCATAGGAATAGCTTCGGGATAGCGTGTTGCAGCGTCCATAATAGTAAATAAGTATTGGTTTCCTAGTTTGGTTCTAGGCAAAGGACCAACACAATCAATAATAAGACGTGAGAATGGTTCACCATGCACGGTGATAGGAATGAGAGGCGCAGGTGGAGGTGTGTGCGCTGGCTTGCCTGTCACTTGACACACGTGGCAACGTCGCACATGATCAGCTACTGTTTCCTTCATCTTTGGCCAAGTAAAATGTTTTGCCAGTTTACCGAGTGTCTTCTTGACACCCAAATGTCCTCCTATGGGACTATTGTGAGCAAAATCAATGGCTTGTTCACGAAATGTAACTGGTAACACAACTAGATTCTTGACTGTGGTAGAAACACTATCAGCTGACAACTTACATGTATTTTTCTCCATCAGTACACCGTTACTATAATAGTAACAATTATCGAGATCCTTTGCTTCACTCTCAGTAACTGCTATATCTCTCAGTCTTTCCAGTGACTGATCAACAAACTGATCCTTGATTAAATCATCATGAGTTAGAAATTTAACGTCAGTTGTGTCTTGACTAGGTTGATGACCGGGGGGAGTCAGTGTTAATGATCCTGGGCGCAGAGCGTCACTAAACAACATATTCAACCCCAAATCATTGTCATCCACTAACTCAACAGGAGACAAGGATGGTTGTTGAATCTTTGACATAGCTCTAGTAATTGCGCTGAGAGGAAATAAAATAGGTTTCTCTCTACAAGCTTCAATGGCATAATTATCATCAGTGTTATTATCAATCACAAGTGGTTCCTTACATATACCAGCATGAAGGATATCGTTCCCTATCAACAAGTCCACTGACCTGATGGGAAATACACCACTGGATATACCCACTGAAATATAACCAGTATAATAGCTTGTTTCAATATAAACTTTGTGCAGAGGCACTTTTATAACAGCCCCTCCATAGGCTTCTAACAATACATCTATCTTGCAATAGGTATCGTCAGTTATGGGCAGTACATCTTCTCTTAATAACGTGAGATAACTGCCAGTGTCTCTGAAAGAAATTATCTCAGTTAGATGTGATTCGTCAAATCCTACTTTATCTCTCGAAAAGTAAGGACTCATCGCTGAACGAATCTTTTCGTCAGATACACTTTCTGACGCTAGTCATCTATCCTGAGTAACATTATCTAAAACAGTAGGATAAGAGGAATTGCTAGGATTTTGGTGTCTTTGTTGCTCGGAAGAGGATACGACTTGTGTGGGGGCGCCAGCCGCACGACTGTTTCTCGTATCTCTTTCTAATTTATAGCAATACTCTCTAGTATGTCCTTTTCTGTTACAATAGGTACATTTAACTTTCTTCTTCTCGATACCAGATTTCTGTCTAGCCACAGAGACAGATTCAGGATTGTGAGTTTTCCTGGTAAAGGTACGAGAAGTTACAGTAGCAGGTACATCAGGCCGGCAATGAGCAGCTGATTTAGGTTGCCAACTTCTAGGACAATTTTTAGTTACCTTGTTTCTGTGTGTTTTAGTACGTACAAGTTTGTGAGAAATTTCGTAATTGTCTGCTAATGCTGCAGTTTCCAGAATATCTGAGGTAGTATGATCGATCAGATATTCTTGTATGTCAGCAGACATACAGTTGTTAAACTCTTCGTG
>NW_027197956.1:17500-25000 GCF_038502225.1 Cherax quadricarinatus
TGTATGCGTATTCTGCAATCGTACTGTGCATAGCTAAGCGTGTTCTGCAAATTAACGTGTTACGTTGGGGTATTCTGCAATCGTACTGTGCATAGTGAATAACGTATGCCACCTAGACGAGTCAGACGTCTGGTGTCGGCATATACTTTGCATAACCTACCTAAATTGTCCCTACAGCGTTGTTGGCAAATTGCTCGTTCCATTGGCATTAAATACAAACGCACTCTCACAGCTGCGCAACTGCGTTCACTGATTGCTGACAAACTTATAGAAGAAGAGATGGCACATCAGACTCCTCCCTCTATGGGAGCTAGGGAAAAAACTACTATGTTCTCGCAGGAGGAAGATGATACACCTACGGAGCAAAATGGTCAGTATAGTGCAGCTGGGTTGTCTCAGGGTGAATCAGCGTCGTTGGCACTTGAGCTGGCAAAAATCAATCTTGAGCAAACTAGGGAACAGAGAGCATTCGCAAGGGAAGAATATGATAGGGAAAGAGAAAGGAGGCAGTTTTCGCATTCTGTAAATTATTTTAGTTTACAAAAAGCAGTACAGCTTGTTCCCCGCTTCAATGAGGCCGAACCAGGGCAATTTTTCGAAAGCTTCGAAAATCAGGCTCGAGCCTTGAGGTGGCCGGAACAGCATTGGGCATCGTTGGTTCATACAACATTATTGGGTAAGACACAGGAATTTACGTCAGTATTAAATGACGCTGAATTTTCTGATTATCAAGTAGTGAAGACCACAGTGTTGGGAGCATATACATGTATCCCAGCCAAATATAGAATTTTTTTTAAATTAAGCAGGCGGCAGCTTGGTCAATCCCTAGTGGACTTTGTGAGACAGCAAACTAAAGCTTTTACCAGCTGGTATAAAGCAAGTGGTGTCTCTACCTTTGAGGAGCTGGTACAGCTTATTCTGATTGATAACCTGCTGGAGTCTGTGGGACCAGAGGTTCGAGTCTTTCTGCAGGATCGTGACTTAACCACTGCATTGGAGGCAGCCAGGTTGGCTGATACCTTCGAAACTAACCGCTCCTTGTCCGAGCGGTCCCGTCTCTCTTTTCAACAGTCTGGCATGAGCAGAGATCGTCAACCTTGGAGAATGAAGTGCCAGCCGGAGGGAGAACGTCTACGTCAGCCAACTAAGTCACCTGGTGAGCCACGCTTCTCAACATATGGTCCACCTGCGGAGAGGCAAACTACTCATGGTGCATCTCGACAACAATATCCAGAGAGACACCAGCCAGAACGACACCATTTGCAACGTCAGCAGGGAGTAAAGGGCAAGCCTGTCGTCTGCTTCCTCTGCAACAAAGTAGGTCACATCCGTCCCAACTGCCCCCATAAACCCCAACCCATTGGGAAAATCTCTAATATCCCTAGTAACATGTCCCCTAGAGAAGTAGAAAAAGGTATGGCCCCTTATTATTGCAAGAGTCTTATTTCCCTTCAGGAAAACTCAGAAACAATTGAAGTAAAGACCTTTAGAGATACTGGAGCATATTGCTCACTTGTAAGAGAAGGAATATTACCCCTTTCAGAGAACACTTCCTTGAATTCCTCTGTTTTATTGGAAGCATTTGGAGGAGCTATATATTCTGTTCCTTTGCATAAAATTTATGTACAGTGCAAATATTACACTGGGTACTTGACTGTAGGTGTCTCAAAAGGATTTCCCATGAAAGATGCCATGTTATTACTGGGTAATAACATTACTACTGTTAGTTCGTGTCCTGAACCTATAATGATTAATTCTTCTCCGGTGTTGGCCATAACTCGGGCAACATCCCAAGGGTTGTCTGGAGAGAATGTTGACCTATCCTTGGACGACTCCGATCTCGGAATAGCCACGTTGTTTTACGAGGCACACCGGTCGGAGCCTCGTAAATCAAGTGAACAGACCCCGATCAAGCCTTCCTATTCCCAGGTTGCAGGATTGCCAGATGTCTCTGTTTCCATGCCCGAGGGACTGTCCTTCCGGGAGGAACAACGAAAGGACCCTTCTTTAAAATTCGCTTTTCAGGCAGCCATGGGTAAATTCTCTTTGGGTTATCCGGTCAAGTATGAAGTTAAAAACAATTATTTGATCTGCACTGAGACTGGTAAGGAGATAGAGGGCCGGCAATTGTATGACAGGTTAGTGGTTCCAACCAAGTTTAGACCTCAAATATTAAGTATAGCTCATAATACTTCATTAGGAGGTCACTTAGGAATTACAAAAACCTTGTATAGAATCACAAAAGAATTTTATTGGCCAAAATTAAAGATAGATGTGAAGAATCATATTAGGTGTTGCCGAGAATGTCAGCAAGTAGGGAAACCTGGACATTCCATTAAACCTGCACCTCTCCAACCTATACCTGCTGATGGAGAACCTTTTGCAGATTTAATTATAGATTGTGTAGGTCCACTACCTAGGTCAAAGTCTGGAAATCAATATTTATTTACTATTATGGTTAAAGTAACCAGATACCCTGAAGCAAATCCCATGCATAGTATTAATACTAAAGCTATTCTCAAAGCTTTAACCAAATTCATTTCTTGTTTTGGCATTCCTAAAACTATTCAAAGTGATCAAGGTACTAACTTTACTGCCAAAGCATTTAGGGAAGTATTAACTAGGTTAGGGATAATCCACAACTTATCCACTGCCTATCATCCTCAGTCCCAAGGAGCCTTGGAAAGATTCCATCAGACGTTAAAAACCATGATGAGAACATTTTGCATGCACTTTCCTACAGACTGGGATGAATCACTACCTTTGTTGCTGTTCTCAGTACGAGAGACGGTGCAAGAGTCTACAGGGTATAGTCCGTTTGAGCTGATCTTTGGGCACAATGTACGAGGTCCTCTTCGGGTGCTCAAAGAAGGGTGGATGGGAGAAGACGTTAGCTCAACACTCTACAACCCGTCTTCAAGGTTGCAGGTGGCACGTCAGTTAGCCAAGGCTAACCTAAAGACAGCTCAAAGTAAGATGAAACAGAGGTATGACAGAAGTGCACAATTCCGCTCCTTCCATCCAGGAGACAAGGTGTTGGTGCAGGAACCTATACCTGGCCACACCTTGAAAGCTAGATTTACGGGACCTATGCAGATTGTAAGTAGATTATCTGATGTAAATTATGTGGTAGCTCCCATTGATAAGACCTCAAAAACTAAAACTTACTACATTAATTAAAGTCTTTTTATACACCAGATAAAGTCCCAGTAATGACTCTGTCCTCTACCTCTGAGGACGACTCTGATTCTTTGCACTCTATCTCTGAAATTAATATTAAACTTTCAAATTCTGTCCTCCTCAAGGATCCTAGCCCTTTAATGGAGGGATTATCTGAAACGCAAGCAACAAATTTAACGGAGCTTCTACAGTCATATCCTAATATTTTTTCAGATGTGCCGAAAAAATGTACGTTAGGTTATCATGATGTAGATGTGGGAAACTCTAAACCAATTAAACTCTCCCCCTACAGAGCTAATCCTGAAAAGCAAAGGCTACTTCAGCAGGAAGTAGAATTTTTGTTAAAGCATGGTTTAGTGGAGGAGTCGTCTAGTCCATGGGCTTCACCGTGCATCCTTGTGAAGAAGGCTGATGGAGGGTTTCGTATGTGTACAGACTACCGTAAGGTGAACGAGGTCACCGTTACAGATGCTTACCCTCTTCCTCGTCTGGATGACGTAATTGACTTTGTGGGTAAGGCTACTTTTGTGTCCAAGTTAGATCTCCTTAAAGGCTACTATCAGGTACCTTTGACGGATAAGGCGAAGGAAATCTCTGCCTTCGTAATTCCAGGAGGTCATTATCAATACACAGTTACCCCCTTCGAAATGAAAAATTCCCCCTCTTCATTCCAGAAACTTATCCATCAGGCTATTAAAGGACTTGAAGGCACGGCAGCGTACCTAGATGATATTGTTGTGGTGTCTAATACTTGGGATCAACACCTACTTAGACTTAAGGCTCTTTTTGAGACCTTTAAGAGTTCCCATTTAACAGTTAATTTATCTAAATCTTCCTTTGGCCAGGCCACTATCACTTTTCTAGGCCATGAAGTAGGTAGTGGTAAAGTTGCACCTAAACTTTCTAAAGTTTTTGCTATTAAAGATTATCCAGTTCCTCATGATAGGAAATCTCTTCAACGTTTCCTAGGCATGATAGGATTTTACAGAAGATTCTGTAAGAATTTCTCAGATATTGTAGCCCCTCTTACCTCTCTTACCAGTCACAAAGTTCCCTTTAATTGGACCTCAGACTGTAACACTGCTTTTAATAAAGCAAAAAGATTATTGTACTGCACCCATTCTTTTGTCTCCAGACTTCTCCAAACCTTTTTCATTACAGGTTGATGCTTGTGAGTCTGGTGTTGGCCACATCAGAGGGCTTACTCTACCATTGAAAAAGAAGCCCTCGCGCTGGTACTGGCTTTGGAGCATTTCGATGTTTATGTGGGCCAGACATCGCAGGTGGTCACAGTCTACAGTGATCACAATCCTCTAGTATATCTCCAAGCCATGAAGAACCACAACACAAGGCTCATGCGCTGGACGCTAAGGCTGCAGCCCTATAATATTTCCATTAAATATATTGCCGGCAAAGAAAATATGTTAGCAGACTCTTTATCTAGAGTCTAATATTTTTATTTATTTAGGTTAGGATGTTATTTGTGGTAACCCCTTTTCACGCTCTTTTTTTTTATCCCCTGGTGTGGGGTTTTTTTTAGTGAGGGGATGCGGGCTACCGTCCGCCTGTATCTTGGACCTATGCTAGCCTGTCTGACTGCTGTCTCACTCTAAGTTTAGGGTTTGGCTTTTGGTAACGAGAAAAGCTGAGATCTATCTAAGAGTTGGATGGTGGAGAGGAAAGGCGGTCCCATTATTTTGTGCCATAGCGGCACGGTTACCACTGGGAGGTGGCAGCCTAATCCTGAGCCTTCTCGGGGTGGGGGTGTGGTATGCAAAGAGTACGTAACCTTTATTCGGCGCATGTACACACCATCATTTACAGGCTATCTCCCCCAACCAGCGAACCAGGTTGCTAAGAGTTGATGATGGGGCCCCGTCGTTCAACTAGTGACCAGGTTCTAGCCAATAAGATGGTTTTGGCAATCGCAGAGGTTATGTGCGTACCACTCTCCTGTCTGCCCTTGTCATTCCCATTCTAGAGCTGGTTGAAGCACGTTCTGCTATCTTGTGGCTTCTATTTCTGCCTTGCTTACCGTGGAGTGCACTATACTTATCACTGTACATAGTGTACATATTGCTGTTCTAAATTGGTGAAGGATAATATAAGTCTAAACTTTTTCTGCTGTGTTTATTTTGCTCCCATTACACCCGGGATAACAGGCCATTTCGAATCCTGGGTTGTAATAGTGGTGGTGATGGTGGTGGTGATAGTGGTGGTGGCGGCGGCGGTGGTGGTGGTTGTGGCGGCGGCGGTGGTGGTGGTGGTGGCGGCGGCGGCGGCGGCGGCGGCGGTGGTGGTGGTGACGGTGGTGGCGGTGGTGGTGGTGGTGTTGTTGCTGGTGGTGGTGCTGGCGGTGTTGTTGTTGTTGGTGGTGGTGGTGTTGTTGTTGTTGTTTGTGGTGACGGTGGTGGTGGCGCCGGTGGTGGTGGTGGTGGTGGTGGCAGTGGTGGTGGTGGCGGCGGTGGTGGTGGTGGCGGTGGTGGTGGCGGCGGCGGCGGTGTTGGCGGTGTTGGTGGTGGTGTTGGCGGTGGTGGCGGTGGCGGCGGCGGTGGTGGTGGTGGTGGCGGTGGTTGTAGCGGCGGTAGTGGTGGCGGCGGTGGCGGCGGCAGCGGTGGTGGTGGTGGCGGCGGTGGCGGTGTTGTTGTTGTTGTTGTTGTTGTTGTTGGGGATGTTGGGGTTGTTGTTGTTGGGGTTGTTGGGGTTGTTGTTGGGGTTGTTGGGGTTGTTGGGGTTGTTGTTGGGGTTGTTGTTGGGGTTGTTGTTGTTGGGGTGGTGGTGGGGGTTGGGGTTGGGGTGGTGGTGGTGGTGGTTGTGGGGGTGGGGATTGGGGTAGTGGTGGGTGTGAGGGTGGGGATTGGGGTGGTGGTGGTGGTGGTGGGGGTTGGGGTGGTGGTTGTGGGGCTGGTGGTGGTGGTGGTGGTGGTGAGTATGGGTGTTGGGGTGGGGGTGGTGGTGGTGGGACCTGACAATAACGTAGATCATAGACTACGACTGCATACAGAGAATAGTACCTTCCACACACACACACACACACACATACACACATACATAAACACACACACACACACACACACACACACACACACACACACACACAAACACATACATACATACATATATACACACATACACACACATACACATACACAAACACATACACACACACACATACACACCAAGCAGGAATAACAGGGAAGGCACAACAATGGATCAGGGAACACTTGTCAGGAAGACAGCAACTAGTCATGGTACGTGGCGAGGTGTCGGAGTGGGCGCCTGTGACCCGCGGGGTCCCACAGGGGTCAGTTCTAGGGCCAGTGCTGTTTCTGGTATTTGTGAACGACGTGACGGAAGGAATAGTCTCCAAAGTGTCCCTGTTTTCAGATGATGTGAAGTTGATGAGAAGAATTCATTCGATCGAAGACCAGGCAGAACTACAAAGGGATCTGGACAGGCTGCAGACCTGGTCCAGCAATTGGCTCCTGGAGTTCAACCCCTCTAGGTGTAAAGTCATGAAGATTGGGGAAGGGCAAAGAAGACCGCAGACGGAGTACAGTCTAGATGGCAAGAGACTACAAACCTCACTCAAGGAAAAAGATCTTGGGGTGAGTATAACACCAGGCACATCTGAAGCGCGCATCAACCAAATAACTGCTGCAGCATATGGGCGCCTGGCAAACCTCAGAACAGCATTCCGCCATCTTAATAAGGAATCGTTCAGGACCCTGTACACCGTGTACGTTAGGCCCATATTGGAGTATGCGGCACCAGTTTGGAACCCACACCTAGCCAAGCACGTAAAGAAACTAGAGAAAGTGCAAAGGTTTGCAACAAGACTAGTCCCAGAGCTAAGAGGTATGTCTTACGAGGAGAGGTTAAGGGAAATCAACCTGACGACACTGGAGGACAGGAGAGATAGGGGGGACATGATAACGATATACAAAATACTGAGAGGAATTGACAAGGTGGACAAAGACAGGATGTTCCAGAGATTGGACACAGTAACAAGGGGACACAGTTGGAAGTTGAAGACACAGATGAATCACAGGGATGTTAGGAAGTATTTCTTCAGCCACAGAGTAGTCAGGAAGTGGAATAGTTTGGGAAGCGATGTAGTGGAGGCAGGATCCATACATAGCTTTAAGCAGAGGTATGATAAAGCTCACAGTTCAGGGAGAGTGACCTAGTAGCGACCAGTGAAGAGGCGGGGCCAGGAGCTTGGACTCGACCCCTGCAACCTCAACTAGGTGAGTACAACTAGGTGAGTACACACATACACACACATACACACACATACATACACACACACACACATAC
>NW_027197956.1:27500-51819 GCF_038502225.1 Cherax quadricarinatus
GTCCTCCAGTAGAGGGTGTATTCCCGTCCTCCAGTAGAGGGTGTATTCCCGTCCTTCACTGGAGGGTATATTCCCGTCCTCCAGTAGAGGGAGTATTCTGATGAGGACTTCTACTGGATGTTGCACACTTGCGTTGGTCTCCTGCAACTTGTTGTTGCAGCCGCTGCTGACCATAGGCCTATTTTTATTTTCAACATAAATCGGCAGTGACTTGGTTTTCACTTTATTTTTAAATCGTTGAGTAACAAAGTTTTTTTTTTTTTTTGGAAAGTTCTAATCTGGTTTTCCTAGATTTTTTATCGTTTTAATTGATTTTATTGTTATTTGTTGTTATTTGAGTCATTCTTAGTTTTTTTTTAGTTTTAAATTACGTTTGTTACCGTCTGGTTCGTTTAATTCTATCTTTATTAATGTTTGGTTCTTATTAGTTATTTTTAAACAACAGTATAATAATAACTCCAAAATAAGAGTAATAACAATAAATCAGCAACTACAACATAACAACAACACAGCAACAACAACAACAGCAGCAACATAAACATAGCAACAAAAGCAGCAGCAGTAGCAACAACAACTACTTAACAACAACAGTAGCTTCAGTAACAACAACAACAACCACTTAACAAAAACAAAAACATAGCAACAACAACCACATAAGAACAGCAGCTGCAGGAACGACGAAAAAACCGATAACGGACAACAACAACAACGAAAATAAATAACAAAAAGGCACAATACCGTGACTGGAACGATACACAAATAACCCGCACATAAAAGAGAGAAGCTTACGACGACGTTTCGGTCCGACTTTGTCAATGGTCCAAGTCGGACCGAAACGTCGTCGTAAGCTTCTCTCTTTTATGTGCGGGTTATTTGTGTAACAACAACGAAAGCAAACAGCAAGAAACAACAAAATCAGCTCCCACATTACAACATCTCCTCCACTCACTCATCAACTCATCACTCTGAAATAATCCTCACAAGCCCCAACAAAATCCCATCAGCTTTTTTTTTACAAACTAGAGACAGTTTGCTCATTATTTGTCAGGAAATTATACATCCGTCAAGACAAAAATAAAAATTCCGGCTTTAAATGTCCTGACAGCTGAGGTGACTTCAGTATTTTTAAAGATGAGGTGACTTCAATATTTTTAGAGATTGTTTTAAAGGTAATGGAAGTCACTTTTTTTGTGCGTCTGTAAAATTTTCGAGTGGATCTGCCAGAATTTTTTTTTTTTTTAAATAACGATCTTCTTCGTTTAGGGCTCATGGTGTGAGGAATTGGAGCTATTCTTCCCCGTACGTTGGGTCAAGTTTGATTGCCTCACATACACTGTGATATACACTGTGACGTACACTTTGACATACACTGTGACGTACACTGTAACATACGCTGTGACATACACTGTGACATACACTGTGACGTACACTGTAATATACGCTGTGACATACACTGTGACATACACTGTAACATACGCTGTGACATACACTGTGACATACACTGTGACATACACTGTGACATACACTGTAACATACGCTGTGACATACACTGTGACATACACTGTGACATACACTGTGACATACACTGTAACATACGCTGTGACATACACTGTGACATACACTGTAACATACGCTGTGACATACACTGTGACATACACTGTGACATACGCTGTGACATACACTGTTACATACACTGTGACATACACTGTGACATACACTGTGACATACACTGTGACATACACTGTAACATACACTGTGACATACACTGTGACATACACTGTGACATACACTGTGATATACACTGTGACGTACACTTTGACATACACTGTGACATACACTGTAACATACGCTGTGACGTACACTGTGACATACACTGTAACATACGCTGTGACATACACTGTGACATACACTGTAACATACGCTGTGACATACGCTGTGACGTACACTGTGACGTACACTGTGACATACACTGTGACATACACTGTGACATACACTGTGACATACACTGTGACATACACTGTGACATACACTGTGACATACACTGTGACATACACTGTGACATACACTGTGACATACACTGTGACATACACTGTAACATACGCTGTGACATACACTGTAACATACGCTGTGACGTACACTGTGACATACACTTTGACATACACTGTGACATACACTGTAACATACGCTGTGACATACACTGTAACATACGCTGTGACATACACTGTGACATACACTGTGACATACACTGTAACATACGCTGTGACATACACTGTAACATACACTGTGACATACACTTTGACATACACTGTGACATACACTGTGACATACACTGTGACATACACTGTGACATACACTGTGACATACGCTGTGACATACACTGTGACATACACTGTAACATACGCTGTGACATACACTGTAACATACGCTGTGACATACACTGTGACATACACTGTGACATACACTGTGACATACACTGTAACATACGCTGTGACATACACTGTGACATACACTGTGACATACACTGTGACATACACTGTAACATACGCTGTGACATACACTGTGACATACACTGTGACATACACTGTGACATACACTGTGACATACACTGTGACATACAATGTGACATACACTGTTACATACACTGTGACATACAATGTGACATGCACTGTAACATACGCTGTGACATACACTGTGACATACACTGTAACATACGCTGTGACATACACTGTGACATACACTGTGACATACACTGTGACATACACTGTGATGTAAACTGTGACATACACTGTGACATACAATGTGACATACACTGTGACATACACAGTGACATTGTGACATACACCGTGACAAACACTGTGACATACACTCTGACATACACTGCGACATACACTGTGACATACACTGTGACATACACTGTGACATACACTGTGACATACACAGTGACATTGTGACATAAACCGTGACAAACACTGTGACATACACTCTGACATACACTGCGACATATACTGCGACATACACTGTGACATACACTGTGACATACACTGTGATATACACTGTGACATACACTGTGACATACACTGTGACATACACTGTGACATACACAGTGACATTGTTACATACACCGTGACAAACACTGTGACATACACTCTGACATACACTGCGACATGCACTGTGACATACAATGTGACATACACTGTGACATACACTGTGACATAAACTGCGACATACACTGTGATATACACTGTGACATATACTGCAACATACACTGTGATATACAATGTGATGTACACTGTGATATACACTGTGACATATACTGCAACATACAATGTGACATACACTGTGACATACACTGTGACATACACTGTGACATACACTGTGACATACACTGTGACATACAATGTGACATACACTGTAACATACAATGTGACATACACTGTGACATACACTGTGACATACACTGTGACATACACTGTGGCATACACCGTAACATACACTGTGACATACACTGTGACATAAACTGTGACATACACTGTGATATACACTGTGACATACACTGTGACATACACTGTGACATACATTGTAACATGCACTGTGACATACACTGCGACATACACTGTGACATACAATGTGACATACACTGTGACATACACTGTGACATGCAATGTGACATACACTGTTACATACACTGTGACATACAATGTGATATGCACTGTGACATACACTGTGACATACACTGTGACATACACTGTGACATACACTGTGACATACACCGTGACATACACTGTGACATACACTGTGACATGCAATGTAACATACACTATGACATACACTGTGACATACACTGTGACATACACTGCGACATACACTGTGACACACACTGTGACATACAATGTGATATACACTGTGACATAAACTGTGATATACACTGTGACATACACTGTGACATACACTGTGACATAAACTGTGATATACACTGAGCTCTACTCTTCCTCCTCACATCAACCTCCACTCTTCCACCTCCTCACATCAACCTCCACTCTTCCACCTCCTCACATCAACCTCCACTCATCCACCTCCTCACATCAACCTCCACTCTTCCACCTCCTCACATCAACCTCCACTCATCCACCTCCTCACATCAACCTCCACTCTTCCACTTCCTCACATCAACCTCCACTCATCCACCTCCTCACATCAACCTCCACTCTTCCACCTCCTCACATCAACCCCCACTCATCCACCTATTCACATCAACCTCCACTCTTCCACCTCCTCACATCAACCTCCACTCTTCCACCTCCTCACATCAACCCCCACTCATCCACCTATTCACATCAACCTCCACTCTTCCACCTCCTCACATCAACCTCCACTCATCCACCTCCTCACATCAACCTCCACTCTTCCACCTCCTCACATCAACCTCCACTCATCCACCTCCTCACATCAACCTCCACTCTTCCACCTCCTCACATCAACCCCCACTCATCCACCTACTCACATCAACCTCCACTCTTCCACCTCCTCACATCAACCTCCACTCTTCCACCTCCTCACATCAACCTCCACTCATCCACCTCCTCACATCAACCTCCACTCTTCCACCTCCTCACATCAACCCCCACTCATCCACCTAATCACATCAACCTCCACCCCACCTCCTCACATCCACTCTACTCACATCAACCTCCACTCATCCACTCATCAACCTCCACTCTCCACCTCCCACATCAACCTCCACTCATCCACCTCCTCACATCAACCTCCACTCATCCACCTCCTCACATCAACCTCCACTCTTCCACCTCACATCAACCTCCACTCATCCACCTCCTCACATCAACCTCCACTCTTCCACCTCCTCACATCAACCTCCACTCTTCCACCTCACATCAACCTCCACTCATCCACCTCCTCACATCAACCTCCACTCTTCCACCTCACATCAACCTCAACTCATCCACCTCCTCACATCAACCTCCACTCATCCACCTCCTCACATCAACCTCACACACATTATCACTACAATAATACTACGTCTATGTTTATAAATCTGATGAAATTATTGTCACTAATTATATTCTCAAACCCAATTTACATTTAATATGTTTATAAATCAAAATTGACAGAAACCCAATTTACAGTATTAATTGATCAAAAGACAGAAAACCTGGATTGGCAGAGAGCATGCATAGTTCCTTTGTATAAAGGCAAAGGGGATAAAAGAGAGTGCAAAAATTATAGGGGGATAAGTCTGTTGAGTGTACCTGGTAAAGTGTATGGTAGAGTTATAATTGAAAGAATTAAGAGTAAGACGGAGAATAGGATAGCAGATGAACAAGGAGGCTTTAGGAAAGGTAGGGGGTGTGTGGACCAGGTGTTTACAGTGAAACATATAAGTGAACAGTATTTAGATAAGGCTAAAGAGGTCTTTGTGGCATTTATGGATTTGGAAAAGGCGTATGACAGGGTGGATAGGGGGGCAATGTGGCAGATGTTGCAAGTGTATGGTGTAGGAGGTAGGTTACTGAAAGCAGTGAAGAGTTTTTACGAGGATAGTGAGGCTCAAGTTAGAGTATGTAGGAAAGAGGGAAATTTTTTCCCCGAAAAAGTAGGCCTTAGACAAGGATGTGTGATGTCACCGTGGTTGTTTAATATATTTATAGATGGGGTTGTAAGAGAAGTAAATGCGAGGGTCTTGGCAAGAGGCGTGGAGTTAAAAGATAAAGAATCACACACAAAGTGGGAGTTGTCACAGCTGCTCTTTGCTGATGACACTGTGCTCTTGGGAGATTCTGAAGAGAAGCTGCAGAGATTGGTGGATGAATTTGGTAGGGTGTGCAAAAGAAGAAAATTAAAGGTGAATACAGGAAAGAGTAAGGTTATGAGGATAACAAAAAGATTAGGTGATGAAAGATTGAATATCAGATTGGAGGGAGAGAGTATGGAGGAGGTGAATGTATTCAGATATTTGGGAGTGGACGTGTCAGCGGATGGGTCTATGAAAGATGAGGTGAATCATAGAATTGATGAGGGAAAAAGAGTGAGTGGTGCACTTAGGAGTCTGTGGAGACAAAGAACTTTGTCCTTGGAGGCAAAGAGGGGAATGTATGAGAGTATAGTTTTACCAACGCTCTTATATGGGTGTGAAGCGTGGGTGATGAATGTTGCAGCGAGGAGAAGGCTGGAGGCAGTGGAGATGTCATGTCTGAGGGCAATGTGTGGTGTGAATATAATGCAGAGAATTCGTAGTTTGGAAGTTAGGAGGAGGTGCGGGATTACCAAAACTGTTGTCCAGAGGGCTGAGGAAGGGTTGTTGAGGTGGTTTGGACATGTAGAGAGAATGGAGCGAAACAGAATGACTTCAAGAGTGTATCAGTCTGTAGTGGAAGGAAGGCGGGGTAGGGGTCGGCCTAGGAAGGGTTGGAGGGAGGGGGTAAAGGAGGTTTTGTGTGCGAGGGGCTTGGACTTCCAGCAGGCATGCGTGAGCGTGTTTGATAGGAGTGAATGGAGACAAATGGTTTTTAATACTTGACGTGCTGTTGGAGTGTGAGCAAAGTAACATTTATGAAGGGATTCAGGGAAACCGGCAGGCCGGACTTGAGTCCTGGAGATGGGAAGTACAGTGCCTGCACTCTGAAGGAGAGGTGTTAATGTTGCAGTTTAAAAACTGTAGTGTAAAGCACCCTTCTGGCAAGACAGTGATGGGGTGAATGATGGTGAAAGTTTTTCTTTTTCGGGCCACCCTGCCTTGGTGGGAGTCGGCCAGTGTGATAATAAAAATATAAATATATATATATATAAATATATATAAATATATATAAATATATATATATATATATATATATATATATATATATATATAAGAACATAAGAACATAAGAACGAAGGAACACTGCAGAAGGCCTACTGGCCCATGCGAGGCAGGTCCAAGTCTCCTACCGGCTTAAGCCAATGCACCCAACCTAGTCAGGTCAGGTCACATTGACTTAAGGGAGGAACACGGCAACCGACCTGGTAGCACAAGCTATCAGGTCCAACTCACACCCACCCACATCCACTCATGTATTTATCCAACCTATTTTTAAAGCTACACAACGTTCTGGCCTCTATAACTGTACTCGGGAGTTTGTTCCGCTCATCCACAACTCTATTACCAAACCAGTACTTTCCTATATCCTTCCTGAATGTGAATTTTTCCAACTTGAAACCATTGCTGCGAGTCCTGTCTAGGCTAGATATTTTCAGCACACTATTTACATCCCCTTTATTTATTCCTGTCTTCCATTTATACACCTCAATCATATCCCCCCTAATTCTACGTCTTTCTAGAGAGTGCAGATTCAGGGCCCTCAGTCTATCCTCATAGGGAAGGTTTCTGATACATGGGATCAACTTTGTCATCCTCCTTTGTACATTTTCCAGAGAATTTGTATCCATTCTGTAATACGGTGACCAAAACTGCAGCATAATCTAAATGAGGCCTAACCAAGGATGTATAGAGTTGAAGAACAACCTGAGGACTCCTATTATTTATGCTTCTTGATATGAAGCCAAGGATTCTATTCGCTTTATTGCGAACACTTATGCACTGTTGTCTTGGTTTCAGATTACTGCTAACCAGAACTCCTAAATCTTTTTCGCAATCCGTGATATTAAGATCTACATTATTTAGTTTATATGTGGCATGGTTATTGTCCTGTCCAACATTTAGAACTTTGCATTTGTCTATATTAAACTGCATCTGCCACTTCTCCGACCACTGCATCAGTCTATTCAAATCTTCCTGGAGTGCTCGAATGTCCTCGTCAGAATGGATTCGACGGCCTAATTTGGTGTCATCGGCAAACTTGCCGATGTTGCTCTTTATGCCCTCATCTATGTCGTTTATGTAGATTGTGAACAGCAGGGGGCCCAACACTGACCCCTGTGGAACACCGCTCGTGACGCTTCCCCACTCTGATTTCTCCCCATTTATGCAAACTCTCTGCTGCCTATTTGTCAACCATGCCTCTATCCAGGAAAAAAATTCTCCTCCTATTCCATGTGCTTTAATTTTCCTCAATAGTCTCTGATGTGGGACCCTGTCAAAAGCCTTACTGAAGTCCATATACACAATATCATATTCATTACCATGATCTACCTCCTCAAATACCTTAGTGAAAAAAGTTAATAAATTCGTAAGGCAGGAACGCCCCTTTGTAAAACCATGCTGAGATTCGTTGATTAATTTATGCTTTTCAAGGTGGCTACGAACTGCCTCGGCAATTATTGATTCCATAAATTTTCCCACTATGGAGGTTAGGCTTATTGGTCTATAGTTCGAAGCTAAGGACCTGTCACCTGTTTTGAAAATAGGTATCACATTTGCCATTTTCCACTTATCTGGCACCATGCCAGTTTGTAGTGATATGTTGAAAAGATTAGCCAAAGGTGTGCTAAGCTCCTCTTTACATTCCTTTAGAGCCCTTGCATACAGTTCATCAGGGCCTGGGGATTTGTTAGGTTTTAATTTATCTATTTGCCTAAGGACCATGTCACTTGTGACCCTAATCGTGCACAGTTTATTATCGTCCTGTTCTACATAATTTATCATTACTGGAATATCGCTGGTATACTCCTGTGTAAAAACTGAGAGGAAATATGTGTTAAAAATTCTACACATTTCCTTATCACTGTCAGTGAGCTGACCCGAGGAACTTTTGAGTGGGCCTATCTTGTCCCTGAACTTACTTCTGTATACCTGAAAGAATCCTTTTGGGTTAGTCTTCGATTCTCTTGCAACTTTAACCTCATAATCTCTTTTTGCTTTTCTAATTCCCTTTTTTATTTCTCTCTTTAACTGAATATATCGATTTCTTAATTGCCCCTCTCCTCTTTTTATTTGCCTATATATGCCTCTCTTTTGACCAATCAGATATTTTAATCTATTGTTCATCCATTTAGGATCATTTTTGTTTGATCTGATTTCCCTATTTGGAACATAATTTGACTGAGCAGCTAGAACTATGGCCTGGAAAGCATCATATCGGCAACCATCACCACCTACCTGACCCTTAGTCAGGTCATTCCAGTTCAGCCCACCTAAGTAATTTTTCAGTCCTATGAAATCAGCCAAGCGAAAGTCAGGGACGGAGACTTGATTGCCATTATTAGGGGAATTCCATGATATATTAAAACTGAGTGATTTGTGATCACTTTCCCCAAGCTCATCATTAACCTCAAGATTATTAATTAGTGTTTTCCTACTGGCAAGAACCAAGTCAAGGAGGTTATTTCCCCTAGTTGGCTCTGTCACAAACTGTTTTAAAAAACAATCCTGGATCGTATCAAGAAAGTCACCTGACTCTAAATTTCCTGTCAAATTGCTCCAGTCAATCTGTCTATAGTTGAAATCTCCCATTAGCACAACATTTTCGTATGTAGATGCCTTACGAATTTCGTCCCATAGAAGTTTACTGCACTCCCTATCAAGATTTGGGGCCCTGTAAATCACACCCAAAATTAGTTTTTCTCGGCCCTCGAGAAGCTGTAACCAAACAGATTCAGTGGCTGACGCTTCTAATTTAATATCTTGTCTAACACAACAATTTAAATTGTCTCTGACATACATCGCTACTCCACCACCTTTCCTGTTGACCCTGTCAGTGTGGAATAATTTATAGCCTTGTATGTGACATTCAGAGGGCATCTCTCTATCTTTCAGATTCAGCCAGGTCTCTGTTATAGCAATAATATCTATGTTTCCTGCACTTGCAATTAATCTTAGCTCATCTATCTTATTTCTTACACTCCTGCTATTAGTATAGTAAACCTTAAGGGAGCTAGTCCCTTGCTGCCCTCTGCTGTCCCCCTTTGTTTGCTGACCTGATCTATTGTCTTTATTTATAACTTCATGCTGAATGCCTTTTATACATTTACTGTTTCCAACCCTAGTATTGCAACCTGCTTGTTTCCCACACACACCCATATATATATATATATGTATATATATATATGTATATATATATATATATGTATATATATACATATATATATATATATATATATATATATATATATATATATATATATATATATATATATATATATATATATATATATATATATATATATATGTCGTGCCGAATATGTAAAACTTGCGATCTTGGCTTAAATAGCAACGGTCATCTTGCCATATAGGACAAGTGAAAATTTGTGTATGCAATAATTTCGCAAATATCATCCTGAACCCAACGAAAAAATTATATTTCACTGTGTTTGTTTATTGTTAAATTATTGTAAACATATCTAAAATATATTTAGTTGGGTTAGGCTAAAATAAATTGCACTTGTTATAATAAGGTTAGGTAAGTTTTTTAAGATTCCTTTGGTGCAAAATTATAAATTTTTACATTAACGTAAATTAAAAAAATGTATCTTTAAACGTTTAAGAGAAAATTTTAGAAAGGTCTTAATTTTAAATGAGTCTTTGCTAATTGACCAATTTTACCTATTAGGCACGACATATGTATATATATATATATATATATATATATATATATATATATATATATATATATATATATATATATATATATATATATATATATATATATACATATATATATATATATATATATATATATATATATATATATATATATATATATATATATATATATATATATATATATCGTGCCGAATAGGCAGAACTTGCGATCTTGGCTTAAATAGCAACGCTCATCTTGCCATATAGCACAAGTGAAAATTTGTGTATGCAATAATTTCGCCAAAATCATTCTGAACCTAACGAAAAAAAATATATTTCACTTTGTTTGTTTAGTATTAAATTATTGTAAACAAATCTAAAATATATATAGCTGGGTTAGGCCAAAATAAATTGAGCTTGTTATAATAAGGTTAGGTAAGTTTTCTAAGTTCCTTTCGGTGCAAAATTATAAATTTTTACATCAACATTAATGGAAAAAATATATCTTTAAACGTATAAGAGAAAATTTTAGAGACGATTTAATTTTAAATGAGTTCTTGCTAATTGACCAGTTTTTCATATTCGGCACGACATATATATATATGTATATATATATATATATATATATATATATATATATATATATATATATATATATATATATATATATATATATATATATATATATATATATATACATATATATTTAATTTTTATATTCTATTAAATATACATTAAAAATTGCGTGAAAAATCACGAGTATAGTTTTGAGGATGACTGGTAAACCAGCTCGCCCAGTAATTAAAATCTTTCATTAGGAAAACAGGGTCCAGTGCTGGTTATTTAACCGAGTTCGCTGTGATTAGTGAGTCCGCTGTGGGCAAGCTTCATTATCAAGCACTCATCGCTAAGCTTGATTATCAAGCTCTCATCACTAAGCTTCATTATCAAGCACTCATCGCTAAGCTTGATTATCAAGCTCTCATCACTAAGCTTCATTATCAAGCACTCATCACTAAGCTTCATTATGGAGCACTCATCACTAAGCTTCACTATGGAGCACTCATCACTAAGCTTCACTATGGAGCACTCATCACTAAGCTTCATTATGGAGCACTCGGCACTAAGCTTCATTATGGAGCACTCATCACTAAGCTTCATTATGGAGCACTCATCACTAAGCTTCACTATGGAGCACTCATCACTAAGCTTCATTATGGAGCACTCATCACTAAGCTTCATTATGGAGCACTCATCACTAAGCTTCACTATGGAGCACTCATCACTAAGCTTCGTTATGGAACACTCATCACTAAGCTTCATTATGGAGCACTCATCACTAAGCTTCATTGTGGAGCACTCGGCACTAAGCTTCATTATGGAGCACTCATCACTAAGCTTCACTATGGAGCACTCATCACTAAGCTTCGTTATGGAACACTCATCACTAAGCTTCATTATGGAGCACTCATCACTAAGCTTCATTGTGGAGCACTCGGCACTAAGCTTCATTATGGAACACTCATCACTAAGCTTCACTATGGAGCACTCATCACTAAGCTTCGTTATGGAACACTCATCACTAAGCTTCACTATGGAGCACTCATCACTAAGCTTCGTTATGGAACACTCATCACTAAGCTTCACTATGGAGCACTCATCACTAAGCTTCATTATGGAGCACTCATCACTAAGCTTCATTATGGAACACTCATCACTAAGCTTCACTATGGAGCACTCATCACTAAGCTTCATTATGGAGCACTCATCACTAAGCTTCATTATGGAGCACTCATCACTATGCTTCACTATGGAGCACTCATCACTAAGCTTCATTATGGAGCACTCATCACTAAGCTTCATTATGGAGCACTCATCACTAAGCTTCACTATGGAGCACTCATCACTAAGCTTCATTATGGAGCACTCATCACTAAGCTTCACTATGGAGCACTCATCACTAAGCTTCGTTATGGAGCACTCGGCACTAAGCTTCATTATGGAGCACTCATCACTAAGCTTCATTATGGAGCACTCATCACTAAGCTTCATTATGGAGCACTCATCGCTAAGCTTCATTATGGAGCACTCATCACTAAGCTTCATTATGGAGCACTCATCACTAAGCTTCACTATGGAGCACTCATCACTAAGCTTCACTATGGAGCACTCATCACTAAGCTTCGTTATGGAGCACTCGGCACTAAGCTTCATTATGGAGCACTCATCACTAAGCTTCATTATGGAGCACTCATCACTAAGCTTCAGTATGGAGCACTCATCTCTAAGCTTCATTATGGAGCACTCATCACTAAGCTTCATTATGGAGCACTCATCACTAAGCTTCATTATGGAGCACTCATCACTAAGCTTCATTATGGAGCACTCATCACTAGGCTTCATTATGGAGCACTCATCACTAAGCTTCATTATGGAGCACTCATCACTAAGCTTCATTATGGAGCACTCATCACTAAGCTTCATTATGGAGCACTCATCACTAAGCTTCATTATGGAGCACTCATCACTAAGCTTCATTATGGAGCACTCATCACTAAGCTTCATTATGGAGCACTCATCACTAAGCTTCATTATGGAGCACTCATCACTAAGCTTCATTATGGAGCACTCATCACTAAGCTTCATTATGGAGCACTCATCACTAAGCTTCATTATGGAGCACTCGGCACTAAGCTTCATTATGGAGCACTCATCACTAAGCTTCACTATGGAGCACTCATCGCTAAGCTTCATTATGGAGCACTCATCACTAAGCTTCATTATGGAGCACTCATCACTAAGCTTCATTATGGAGCACTCATCACTAAGCTTCATTATGGAGCACTCATCACTAAGCTTCATTATGGAGCACTCATCACTAAGCTTCACTATGGAGCACTCATCGCTAAGCTTCATTATGGAGCACTCATCACTAAGCTTCATTATGGAGCACTCATCACTAAGCTTCATTATGGAGCACTCATCACTAAGCTTCACTATGGAGCACTCATCACTAAGCTTCATTATGGAGCACTCATCACTAAGCTTCACTATGGAGCACTCATCACTAAGCTTCATTATGGAGCACTCGGCACTAAGCTTCATTATGGAGCACTCATCACTAAGCTTCATTATGGAGCACTCATCACTAAGCTTCATTATGGAGCACTCATCGCTAAGCTTCATTATGGAGCACTCATCACTAAGCTTCATTATGGAGCACTCATCACTAAGCTTCACTATGGAGCACTCATCACTAAGCTTCACTATGGAGCACTCATCACTAACCTTCGTTATGGAGCACTCGGCACTAAGCTTCATTATGGAGCACTCATCACTAAGCTTCATTATGGAGCACTCATCACTAAGCTTCACTATGGAGCACTCATCACTAAGCTTCATTATGGAGCACTCATCACTAAGCTTCATTATGGAGCACTCATCACTAAGCTTCATTATGGAGCACTCATCACTAAGCTTCATTATGGAGCACTCATCACTAGGCTTCATTATGGAGCACTCATCACTAAGCTTCATTATGGAGCACTCATCACTAAGCTTCATTATGGAGCACTCATCACTAAGCTTCATTATGGAGCACTCATCACTAAGCTTCATTATGGAGCACTCATCACTAAGCTTCATTATGGAGCACTCATCACTAAGCTTCATTATGGAGCACTCATCACTAAGCTTCATTATGGAGCACTCATCACTAAGCTTCATTATGGAGCACTCATCACTAAGCTTCATTATGGAGCACTCATCACTAAGCTTCATTATGGAGCACTCGGCACTAAGCTTCATTATGGAGCACTCATCACTAAGCTTCACTATGGAGCACTCATCGCTAAGCTTCGTTATGGAGCACTCATCACTAAGCTTCATTATGGAGCACTCATCACTAAGCTTCATTATGGAGCACTCATCACTAAGCTTCATTATGGAGCACTCATCACTAAGCTTCATTATGGAGCACTCATCACTAAGCTTCACTATGGAGCACTCATCGCTAAGCTTCATTATGGAGCACTCATCACTAAGCTTCATTATGGAGCACTCATCACTAAGCTTCATTATGGAGCACTCATCACTAAGCTTCACTATGGAGCACTCATCACTAAGCTTCATTATGGAGCACTCATCACTAGGCTTCATTATGGAGCACTCATCACTAAGCTTCATTATGGAGCACTCATCACTAAGCTTCATTATGGAGCGCTCATCATTAAGCTTCGTTATGGAGCACTCATCACTAAGCTTCGTTATGGAGCACTCATCACTAAGCTTCGTTAGGAGCACTCATCACTAAGCTTCATTATGGAGCACTCATCACTAAGCTTCATTATGGAGCACTCATCACTAAACTTCGTTATGAAGCACTCATCACTAAGCTTCGTTATGGAGCACTCAACATTAAGTTTCGTTATGGAGCACTCATCACTAAGCTTCGTTATGGAGCACTCATCACTAAGCTTCGTTATGGAACACTTAACACTAAGCTTCATTAAGGGGCAAGCAACACTAAGCATAATTACGGATAACATTAAGCTTCAATTTAGTGCAAACTGCATTAAGCTTATTATGGTGACATCAACACCCAGCAGTAAGCTAGTTTCTGGTAAAAAATGAGAGAGAGAGAGAGAGAGAGAGAGAGAGAGAGAGAGAGAGAGTCTGTATCACATGTGGAACTTTGAGCGAGGTGCTGCGGCGGCGGAGACGACGGAAGTGAGTTCTGCGTGCACACTGCTAGACCGGAAAATCTAATACAACATAGGGAACTGATTGTGCACCGCCACAATCCCCGCAGAGCCATGCCGGGGGACTTTTCCACTAGGTATCCGTGAGTGATATGCATGTGACTGATACGTAGACCAGAGACAGAGCAGTCTCACAGACACGACGGCTGTGGGAAGAAGATGGCCAGAAACCCAAACATGGCTTGACAAGAAATAATTTGTTGTGAACCAACTCAGACCAACGTTGTTACCCATCGGTTGCAGAGTTGTCGAGAGATCACTGTAAAATAACTTGAGTAAGGAAATTCCTTTGTGAGAAATTGGGCGATCATGAGCAGCCAAACGAGCGGCTAAGTCTGCTTGTTCGTTGCCCTGAAAACGGTCGTGTTCACAGGGACCCAGCAGCAATAACTGACGACTTTGCGTTTGCTAGAAAGGCGTCATAACCAAAGATGAATGCAATGAACAATTGGATGACAGGGGTCATCCAATTGTTCAGTTGTGCATGATGGACATTAAAACTGCATACAACTCTTCTGTGAAAATACTTGTTGAGTCTAGTAAATGACCTCGGATGATTTTCTCAGGAATAACTACTGCATATCCAACACCGTCAGGGGACTTAAAAGTATCAGTTTACACTGCAAAAGTATGGGAATAAGTAAGAAAGTGCTCAGTGTTGGGGGAGCGTGAAGTTAGAATCAGAAGGAAGACGGGAAAAGCAAATATAAATGTTCGGGACTTCCCAGGAAGGGAGAGAAAGTAAGATGCAGGGTGAACGCAGAGGGGAGGTAAATTAAGGGAAGCCAAAAGAAAGGGAATACGGAGAGGAAAGCGGAATAATAAATGGGGGGGGAGGGGCGACCATTAAATTAAGAAGCCTTACTAACATCCTCTACCGTCGTGTGCGTGTACATGCAAGGATTATCAAGGTTTTCCAAAAAACACAAAATAATATTGTATATATATATATATATATATATATATATATATATATATATATATATATATATATATATATATATATATATATATATATATATATATATATATATATATACCTATATATATGTCGTGCCGAATATGCAAAACTGGTCAATTAGCAAGAACCCATTTAAAATTAAGTCCTTTCTAAAATTTTCTCTTATACGTTTAAAGATATATATTTTTTCATTAATGTTAATGTAAAAATTTATAATTTTGCACCAAAAGAATCTCAGAAAACTTACCTAACCTTATCATAACAAGAAGAATTTATTTCAGCATAACCCAACTAAATATATTTTAGATTTGTTTACAATAATTTAATACTAAACAAACACAGTGAAATATATTTTTTTCGTTAGGTTCAGAATGATTTTGGCGAAATTATTGCATACACAAATTTTCACTTGTCCTATATGGCAAGATGAACGCAAAATGTATGCCTTCTGGGAACTTTCTGTTATTTTGACACGTTTTGTAACTTCAGTAGATTTAGTTATAAAGTTAAAGTTATATTTCAACATTTGAATAAAGAATTCTTTCTGTATCTTTTAGTGATAACTATTTTCTCAATTAGGAGATCAGTTATTTTGAAAATATTTAACAATAAAAGTTAAAAAATCATAAACACAAAGAAACTTTAAATTAATTAATGATATTTTGCCGATAAAACATAAACTTTAGCAATTATTTAATATTCAAAGTTTGCCAGCATAGCGGCCATCTTTTTTTTACGATAGAGGCGTTAACGCCGGCGTGGGATGTTATGGTTTTTTTAGTATTTTCCTCTGGATACGTAAGTTTTCATATTTCCTTTAAATTTCATCTTTTATTAAATTATTATCTTTCTAAAGCCTAAGTTTCTGAAATAATTATTCACTCTTTTTTCCCTAATTTTTTTTTTCAATCTTTCAACAACACTTGGCAGTAAAATAAACGCATAAAGCGCAAAAAGGCACAAAACCGTGACTGGCACAACACACAAACAACCCGCACATAGGAGAGAGAAACATGGGACGACGTTTCGGTCCGACTTGGACCATTTACAAAGTCACACTAACATATAAAGGTCATTCCAGGCAGTCAGGTCTGCTTGTGATCAAGATCGCTTCACCAGCATCAAGGTCCTCCGCCCACTTTGAAAGGAACAACATTGTTCACACTGGATGTCTCATTAAAACGCTTCGTATGAAAATAGTTCTCAAACTACATCAAACTACTTCATTGCTGCGAGTCGATCACAAACATGATTTAATCTCATAGAAACTGTTGTTTCTAAATGACCGTTAATAGCTCCCCTCCGTTTTATCAACAGTTTTAATGAGTGCAGTAATAGGGAAAAAGATGGCGCGGTGATAGAGCACTGCAGGACTAACAATGGCAGCCTCACTGCTTCCTCTCCTCTCCATATTTTCGCGTTTTCTACCCCCCCCCCCTCCCTTTTATTTCTTTGTTTTCCTGTTCATTAAAATCTGGTCTTCTGGAAATTCACTTGACGGGTTTTGAATGTGTGTAAATTGCCTGGTTTTGTTATGGTTCATGTTTAGCGTCTAGGTGAAGGTCAGTAAGGTTGCATGGCCGCTGTTCACTAGTCACTGAAACTGTCCTAATATTTAACTCCTAATGTATATACTTAGTCACATACCTCTCCGGGTCTATACACGGAGAGATATAGCACACCCCTAGTGTATATACACTCAGAGATATACAAACATATCGGTGTATAGACACAAATATACTCACATCTCAGAGTATATATGAAGACATCTCTTGGTGTACATACCTTTGATATACTTTTGATGAGTTCGGAGAGGTTTTCTGGTTCCGGAGCCCGACCATGAGCTTGCCTGGTCAACCAGGCTGTTGCTGTTGGTGGCCCGCATCCCTACATATCCGTCACTGCCTGGTTGATCTGGCACCCGGTGAAGGAATTTGTCCAGTTACTGCTTGAAAACTTCGACACTTGTCCCAGCAGTGTTTCTGACCTCTTCTGGAAAGATGTTGAATAATCTGGATCACGAATGTTGATACAGTGCTTCGTTTATTGTGCTCACTACACCCCTACACTGTGCAGATTTTGAACAAAGTCCTCAAACACCTTCCTGGTATATATTATTATGTATCTCTCCCTCTGCCCGCGTGAGTACATATTTAAGACTTTAAGACATTCCCAGTAATTTAAATGCTTCATTGGCTCTATGCCGGCCGTAATATGTTGCAGCTCTGATATTTCTCCTGCCCTGAACGGGGCCGTCAACACTGAGCAATATTCCAAACAAGACGCACGAGCGATCTAAAAATTATCACCATCGGCATTATTTTCCTTGTTTTGAAGGTTCTTATTACCCACCCGACGACCTCATGACTGTCGTCACATTTGCATTATTGTGTTCTTTGAAGGAAAGGTCAGCTGACATAATTATTTCCAAGTCTTTCACGAGTTCCTTTAAGGTTAATAATGCTTTTATTGTCATTTCTTTAGCAAACTCAATTAATGGTGATTATGTATATATATATATATATATATATATATATATATATATATATATATATATATATATATATATATATATATATATATATATATATATATATAAATATATATATATATATATATATATATATATATATATATATATATATATATATATATATATATATATATATATATATATATATATATATATATATATATATATATATATCCGTTTTTAAAAACTTCTTATTACATTGAGTAAAATACTTAATTATTAGTATTTTAGCTCAGTTTTTCATGAATCTCATTTAATACTTAGACTAAATTATTTTTTTATTTAAAACCTCACTGTTTTATTAAGTAATACAAATTCGTCTGTTTTCATCATTCATATTATTAAATGTTTTATTTATTTTTCATTTTTCTTCTCCCTTCACATGAGACGCCATTAATGATTTTAATTCACATGTTTTGTTACTAAAGAATTCATTAAAAGCTTCCCACCCTCGCCACCCTCCTCACCCTCATTTATTTTGAAAAGGAAAAAAAAAAACTAATGCATCATTGCATGGCGTTATAGAAACCATTAATGGTGTTCACTGCGTAGTCGTTCATTAGCGATCACTGTAGGCGAATACCAAGCAGTGGACCTCACTTGTTAAGACGGAATCCGACTCCAATCCGGATTATTCTGCGGTGGTGCCCGAACATGTGTATCCGGATTACTGTACGGTGGTGCCCGAACATGTGTTTCCCTCTTGTTGACATGGCTGGAGGCGGCGGCTTTCTCAAGCCTATTATCGAGGCAAGCGCCGCCGGCTTCCTAGGCTGAATTTGCAATTCCATTACGAATTGCTCCGTGTATGGCACTGAATACATTGAAGCGGTGTATGGTAATATTAAATGTTTTATGGGTGTGTGGAAAACCATGAAGATATTTTTTGGGTAAATGAGGTTAAATGTCTTAATGTTATTTTAGTGACCTAATGAGAGTTCTCAGGCGAACTTAAAATATTTGTTTTTTTACCTATACCGTTGAATACAGGCTATTCGTATATTATTATTATTATTATTATTATTATTATTATTATTATTATTATTATTATTATTATCATCATCATCATTATTATTATTATTATTATTATTATTATTATTATTATTATTATTATTATTATTATCATTATTATTGTTGTTGTTGTTGCTATTATTATTATTATATAGTCGTACCTAGTAAGCCAAAGCGTCCAGTTTGGCCTATTTCGCAAGGGTTCACTTTCCTAATATTTGTGTTTGTGTGTGTGTGTGTGTATGTGTGTGTGTGTGTGTGTGTGTGTGTGTGTGTGTGTGTGTGTGTATGTATGTGTGTGTGTGTGTGTGTGTGTGTGTGTGTTTGTGTGTGTGTGTGTGTGTGTGTGTGTGTGTGTGTGTGTGTGTGTGTGTATGTATGTGTGTGTGTGTGTGTGTGTGTGTGTTTGTGTGTGTGTGTGTGTGTGTGTGAGTACTCACCTAATTGTAGTTGCAGGAGTCGAGACCCAGCTCCTGGCCCCGCCTCTTTACTGAATGCTACTACGTCCTCTCTCTCCCTGCTCCATGAGCTTTATCATACCTCATCTTAAAGCTGTGTATGGTTCCTGCCTCCGCTACATCGCTCGCCAGACTGTTCCACTTCCTGCCCACTCTATGACTGAAGAAATACTTCCTAACATCCCTGTGGCTCATCTGAGTCTTCAACTTCCAAGAGTGACCCCTTGTTTCTGTGTCCCCTCCCTGGAACATCTTGTCTGTGTCCACCCTGTATATTCCACGCAGTATTTTGTATGTAGTTATCATGTCTCCCCTATCCCTCCTGTCCTCCAGTGTCGTCAGGCCGATTTCCCTCAGTCTTTCTTCGTAGGACATTCCCCTTAGCTCTGGAATTAACCTTGTCACAAACCTTTGCACTTTCTCTAATTTATTGACGTGCTTGATCAAGTGTGGGTTCCAAACAGGTGCTGCATACTCCCGTATGGGCCTGACGTACACGGTGTACAGTGTCTTGAAAGATTCCTTGCTTAGGTTTCGGAATGCTAATCTCAGGTTTGCCAGACGCCCATATGCTGCAGCAGTTATCTGGTAGATGTAGATATGTGCTTCCGGAGACGTGTTTGGTGTTATACTCAAGCCAAGATCTTTCTCCTTGAGCGAGGTTTGCAGTCGTTGGCCACCTAGCCTATACTCTGTCTGCGGTCTTATTTGCCCTTCTCCGATCTTCATGACTTTGCATTTGGCACACAGGCACACACACACACATTTGGCAAACACACACATTTGGCACACACACACACACACACACACACACACACACACACACACATCCCCATTTAGAGATATCCCCAAGAACCATCATTTAGAAGTATCCCCAAGAACCATCATATAGAAGTATCCCCAGGAACCATCATTTAGAAGTATCCCCAAGAGCCATCATTTAGAAGTATCCCCAAGAACCATCATTTAGAAGTATCCCCAAGAACCATCATTTAGAAGTATCCCCAAGAACCATCATTTAGAAGTATCCCCAAGAACCATCATTTAGAAGTATCCCCAAGAACCATCATTTAGAAGTATCCCCAAGAACCATCATATAGAAGTATCCCCAAGAACCATCATATAGAAGTATCCCCAAGAACCATCATATAGAAGTATCCCCATGAACCATCATATAGAAGTATCCCCAAGAACCATCATATAGAAGTATCCCCATGAACCATCATATAGGAGTATCCCCAAGAATATTGTGAGGGAAAAGTGGGTTATAAGTGGGGTTATGGTTGTTCAGACAACCAGGAACCATTAGCGAGTTACGTCGCCCCCCCCCCTCCTCTAGCGGGCTGGGGCGAAACTCGAGTTCCTGGTGTCTGATATGTTTCAATTTCTACTCCTGGTAGTATTGACGTTAGCTGGTGTGGGTTGAAGTTTGGAGTCACTTCTCCTCCTCTCTTCTCCTGATCAGGTAAGGTGATCTGCCTGGAGTATTACTGTTCGTTATTTTCTTTTGTTCGCTGGTTACCAGAAATGATTTTGACATTTATTACCACTCTTTTTTCATACTTAAATATTATATTTGCCTAACTGTTGGCAACCAGTCTATTTTTTTCTAATTACCAGCTCTGCTCCTGGCGTGGTCATCCAGGGTAGACGCCAGATAAGGGAGCAAGATATTTGAATATCAAATGGTATACAATACCGACAGGTTGGTAGATAAGACACATAGGCAACATTTAGGCAACTTTATTTGGAAACGTTTCGGAATCAAGTTGCCTGAATGTTGCCTATGTGTCTTATCTACCAACCTGTCGGTATTGTATACCATTTGATATTCATTCTGTCAGACACTGCAACACAATGGCATCTTGGTACAGAAGAGAAAACACCTTGGACAATTTTTTCAAGTGAGAACTGTTTGATCTGAGAGGGACTTGACTTCTCAGTGGCTACATTCTCACTACTACTACTACTCTGCACCTCTCCTTCCGACAGTATTTAAGTCTCAACACTGTCGCTTGATCTTCAGTTAGTTCCAGACTTTGGAACAGAACTTCTCCAGGCTGAGGGACTGACAACCTCAAATCTACGACTTCAAGGGTGAAATTAAGACACATGTGCAACATCTGGGTATCTTTATTGTAGACGTTTCGCCATCCAGTGGCTTTATCAATACAAATTCTAGGACATAACTTGAAGACAGTACAACTATGTACAGAAGATGAGGTAATCAGTCCCTCAACCTAGGAGTAGGTGCGAAAAGCACCATAGTCGTGGAGATTTTGAAGCAGAAGAAAGGAGCCTGGCGCTTATATAGTAACGTCAGGTGTAGCAGACGAGGGCATAGTCACTGGTAGGCGGGATTCCCCAGTGACTATGCCCTCGTCTGCTACACCTGACGTTACTATATAAGCGCCAGGCTCCTTTCTTCTGCTTCAGAATCTCCACGACTATGGTGCTTTTCGCACCTACTCCTAGGTTGAGGGACTGATTACCTCATCTTCTGTACATAGTTCTACTGTCTTCAAGTTATGTCCTGGAATTTGTATTGATAAAGCCACTGGATGGCGAAACGTCTACAATAAAGATACCCAGATGTTGCACATGTGTCTTAATTTCATCTTGTCGGTATTATATACCATTCTTACACGACTTCAAGGGTGATGGACTGATTACATCGTCTTCACATCTCTACTGCTCCCGCCTACTTTCTGTACTCGACTGAAGAAGCCTACTGTGTAGGCGAAACGTTTCGAAATAAAGTTGCCTAAATGTTGCCTATGTGTCTTATCTATCAGCAAGATACTTGTTGATAGGACCAATTAACATTGTCCGACTGTTACCGGCCCTTATTTATCCTACTGGTGGTGCTCCAACCAAGCAGTACAGGAGATTCCAAAACATCGGACTGGTACCATCTGCCCAGGATTACCTATATCGTCTTTAACATCAGAGACTCATCCAGAGTCTTACCTGCTCCTGCCCAAACACAGCACCAGAACCAACGGCCACTTTTTTTATATTTAAATTTTAAATAAAATCCTTAAAACACAATAATTTTATTCCGTGAGTCGTTTATTAATTTATTTATTTATTTATTTTTCCATTAGTTTTTTTGCTCAGATGGAAGGCGTAGGTACCATCACAGAGGTATCTTCAGGTACCTTATTTTAGAAGTATCTCCAGGTACAATCATATAGAAGTATCCCCGGGTACCATGATATAGAAGTATCCCCGGGTACCATCACAGAAATGTATCTCCTAGGCTTCATCACAGAGAAGTATCCCCAGATACCATCATAGTTATCCACAAATATCATCAGAGAGGTATCCCCAGGTGTCATCAAAGAGAGGTATTACAGTTACCATCATGGAGAGGTATCCCCAGGTACCATCATGAGAGAGGTATCCCCAGATACCATCGTAGAGAGGTATCCCTAGGTACAATCATAGGGAAGTATTCCCAGATTCCATCATAGAGAGGTGTCCCCAGGTACCATGATTGAGAGGTATCCCCAGGTACCATCATAGACAGGTAGCCCCAGGTACCATCATGGAGAGAAGTCCCCATATACCATCATAGAGAGGTATCCCCAGGAACCATCATAGAGAGGTATCCCCAGGTACCATCATAGAGAGGTATCCCCAGATACCATCATAGAGAGGTATCCCCCAGGTACCATCATAGAGTGGTATCCCCAGGTACCATCATGGAGGGGTATCCCCAGATACCGTCATAGAGGTATCCCCAGATACCATCATAGAGAGGCGTCCTCATATATCATCATAGAGGTATCCCCAGGTACCATCATAGAGAGGTGTCCCCAGGTACCATCATGGAGAGATATCCCCAGGTACCATCATAGAGAGGTATCCCCAGATACCATCATAGAGAGGTATCCCCAGGTTCCATCACTGAGAGGTATTCCCAAGCTCCATCATAGAGAGGCATCCCCAGGTACCATCATGGAGAGGTATCCCTATATATCCTCACAGAGAGGTATCCCTAGATACCATCATAGAGAGGCATCCTCAGGTACCACCATAGAGAGGTATCCCCAGGTTCGATCACTGAGAGGTATTCCCAAGCTCCATCATAGAGAGGTATCCCCAGGTTCCATCACTGAG
>NW_027197957.1:0-32500 GCF_038502225.1 Cherax quadricarinatus
TTTCTCTAAATGGAATAAATGGCCTTTGGGCAGCATGTATAGCATTTAGAAAGGTATATAAATGGCCTTTGGGCAGCATTTAGAAAGCTATATAAATGGTCTTTGGGGACCATTTAGAAAGCTATATAAATGGTCTTTGGGGACCATTTAGAAAGCTATATAAATGGTCTTTGGGGACCATTTAGAAAGCTATATAAATGGTCTTTGGGGACCATTTAGAAAGCTATATAAATGGTCTTTGGGGACCATTTAGAAAGCTATATAAATGTTCTTTGGGGACCATTTAGAAAGTTATATAAATGGTCTTTGGGGACCATTTAGAAAGCTATATAAATGGTCTTTTGGGGACCATTTAGAAAGCTATATAAATGGCCATTGGGCATCATTTAGAAAGCTGTCAGACTGATAGCTCTCCTGGTTACACCAGTTGTTCTCTAAGCCCGTTGTAACGTAGTGGATATTTTATACCTTAACATGATGCTGCTGACGTTAGCAGGAGTCCATCAGACTAGAAAAGAATTTGACAACGAACCTCACCTGCTGTACCTGAGGTTGATTTCTGCTATTTTGCTTTTCTAAAAAAAAGGTTGGATCCTCCAGGTTGTGATGGATGTGTGGGGTGAGTGGGCCGTCAGCAGCAACGACTTGGTTGACCGTACAAGCCTGGTCCAGGACTATCAGTAACAGTAATATGGTTGACTAGGTTACCAGGTTGTTGTGTCAGCCAGGTTATGAGGCTGTCAACCAGGTTACCAGGCTGTTAACAAGGTTGTCCAGGTTGTCAGTCAGGTTGTCCAGGCTGTTAACAAGGTTGTCCAGGCTGTCAACCAGGTTGTCCAGGCTGTCAACCAGGTTGTCCAGGCTGTCAACCAGGTTGTCCAGGCTGTCAACCAGGTTACCAGGCTGTTAACAAGGTTGTCCAGGCTGTCAACCAGGTTGTCCAGGCTGTCAACCAGGTTGTCCAGGCTGTCAACCAGGTTGTCCAGGCTGTCAACCAGGTTGTCCAGGCTGTCAACCAGGTTACCAGGCTGTCAATAAGGTTGTCCAGGCTATCAACAAGGTTGTCTAGGCTGTCAAGCAGGTTACCAGGCTGTCAACAAGGTTGTCCAGGCTGTCAACAAGGTTGTCCAGGCTGTCAACCAGGTTACCCAGTCTGTCAACCAGGTTACCCAGGCTGTCAACCAGGTTACCCAGGCTGTCAACCAGGTTACCCAGGCTGTCAACCAGGTTACCCAGGCTGTCAACCAGGTTACCCAGGCTGTCAACCAGGTTACCCAGGCTGTCAACCAGGTTACCCAGGCTGTCAACCAGGTTACCCAGGCTGTCAACCAGGTTACCCAGGATGTCAACCAGGTTACCCAGGCTGTCAACCAGGTTACCCAGGATGTCAACCAGGTTACCCAGGATGTCAACCAGGTTACCCAGGCTGTCAACCAGGTTACCCAGGATGTCAACCAGGTTACCTAGGCTGTTAACCAGGTTACCCAGGTTGTCAACCAGGTTACCCAGGCTGTCAACCAGGTTACCCAGGCTGTCAACCAGGTTACCCAGGCTGTCAACCAGGTTACCCAGGCTGTCAAACAGGTTACCCAGGCTGTCAACCAAGTTACTCAGGCTGTCAACCAGGTTACCAGGCTGTCAACCAGGTTACCCATGCTGTCAACCAGGTTACCAGGCTGTCAATCAGGTTACCCATGCTGTCAACCAGGTTATCCAGGCTGTCAACCAGGTTACCCAGGCTGTCAACCAGGTTACCCAGGCTGTCAACCAGGTTACCCAGGCTGTCAACCAGGTTACCCAGATACTAATGCCGGAAAAAAAATCCCCCCCCAGTACCAACAATACCACCAGTCCGATGACATTCTTCTTTGCAAATATACAGGGTCTAAAGCCAGCAACAAACAACAAAATACCTTTCATCCGTGGACTGCTTGCAGAGGCAAAGGCAATGTTCGCGGCTTTCACTGAGACCCACATAAAGGATCACTTGGACAACGAAATATGGATCCCAGGTTACAACCTATACAGATGTGACAGAGTGAACAGGCAAAAGGGGGGGGGGTTGGCCTGTACATTGCAGAGTCACTTGTTTGCACAGAACTGCTTAATGCCTCAAATGATGTAGTGGAAGTTTTAGCAGTACAGGTCGAGAACCAAAACCTAGTCATTGTGGTAGTCTACAAGCCTCCGGATGCAACATCCCAGCAATTCCAGGAACAGCTGTTAAAAATTGACCACTGTCTGGAAAATCTTCCAGCTCCTGCACCCAACATCTTGCTCCTGGGGGATTTCAACTTAAGGCACCTAAAATGGAGGAATATAGCAAATAATATTGTTGCAGTAATAACACCAGGAGGCAGCTCTGATGAAAACTCACACTCACACGAGCTTTTAAATCTCTGCACAAAATTCAATTTAAACCAGCAAATAATAGAGCCTACTAGACTGGAGAATACACTAGACCTCATATTCACTAACAATGATGATCTGATAAGAAATGTCACCATATCAAAAACAATATACTCAGATCACAACATAATTGAGGTTCAGACATGTATGCGTGGAGCCCCAGACCGACATAATGAGACTAGTCACGAGGGAGCATTCACCAAATTCAACTTCAATAACAAAAACATAAAGTGGGACCAAGTAAACCAAGTCCTAACCGATATAAGCTGGGAAGATATACTAAGCAACACAGACCCAAACTTATGCCTAGAACAGATTAACTCGGTGGCACTCGATGTATGCACAAGGCTTATTCCTCTAAGAAAAAGGAGGAGTAGATGTAAAATAGAAAGAGACAGGCGCTCCCTTTACAGGCGACGGAAAAGAATAACAGAGCGGCTAAAAGAGGTCAATATATCTGAAATGCGCAGGGAGACACTGGTCAGAGAAATAGCAAGCATCGAACTTAAGCTAAAAGAATCCTTTAGGAGTCAGGAATCGCGGGAAGAACTAAAAGCTATAAATGAAATCGAAAGAAACCCAAAGTATTTCTTCTCCTATGCCAAATCAAAATCGAGAACAACGCCCAGTATTGGGCCCCTACTTAAACAAGATGGGTCCTACACAGATGACAGCAAGGAAATGAGTGAGCTACTCAAGTCCCAATATGACTCAGTTTTTAGCAAGCCGCTAACCAGACTGAGAGTCGAAGATCAAAATGAATTTTTTATGAGAGAGCCACAAAATTTGATTAACACAAGCCTATCCGATGTTATCCTGACGCCAAATGACTTCGAACAGGCGATAAATGACATGCCCATGCACTCTGCCCCAGGGCCAGACTCATGGAACTCTGTGTTCATCAAGAACTGCAAGAAGCCCCTATCACGAGCCTTTTCCATCCTATGGAGAGGGAGCATGGACACGGGGGTCGTCCCTCAGTTACTAAAAACAACAGACATAGCCCCACTCCACAAAGGGGGCAGTAAAGCAACAGCAAAGAACTACAGACCAATAGCACTAACATCCCATATCATAAAAATCTTTGAAAGGGTCCTAAGAAGCAAGATCACCACCCATCTAGAAACCCATCAGTTACACAACCCAGGGCAACATGGGTTTAGAACAGGTTGCTCCTGTCTGTCTCAACTACTGGATCACTACGACAAGGTCCTAAATGCACTAGAAGACAAAAAGAATGCAGATGTAATATATACAGACTTTGCAAAAGCCTTCGACAAGTGTGACCATGGCGTAATAGCGCACAAAATGCGCGCTAAAGGAATAACAGGAAAAGTCGGTCGATGGATCTATAATTTCTTCACTAACAGAACACAGAGAGTAGTCGTCAACAGAGTAAAGTCCGAGGCAGCTACGGTGAAAAGCTCTGTTCCACAAGGCACAGTACTAGCTCCCATCTTGTTCCTCATCCTCATATCCGACATAGACAAGGATGTCAGCCACAGCACCGTGTCTTCCTTTGCAGATGACACCCGAATCTGCATGACAGTGTCTTCCATTGCAGAAACTGCAAGGCTCCAGGCGGACATCAACCAAATCTTTCAGTGGGCTGCAGAAAACAATATGAAGTTCAACGATGAGAAATTTCAATTGCTCAGATATGGTAAACATGAGGAAATTAAATCTTCATCAGAGTACAAAATAAATTCTGGTCACAAAATAGAGCGAAACACCAACGTCAAAGACCTGGGAGTGATTATGTCGGAGGATCTCACCTTCAAGGACCATAACATTGTATCAATCGCATCTGCTAGAAAAATGACAGGATGGATAATGAGAACCTTCAAAACTAGGGAGGCCAAGCCCATGATGACACTCTTCAGGTCACTTGTTCTATCTAGGCTGGAATATTGCTGCACTCTAACAGCACCTTTCAAGGCAGGTGAAATTGCCGACCTAGAAAATGTACAGAGAACTTTCACGGCGCGCATAACGGAGATAAAACACCTCAATTACTGGGAGCGCTTGAGGTTTCTAAACCTGTATTCCCTGGAACGCAGGAGGGAGAGATACATGATTATATACACCTGGAAAATCCTAGAGGGACTAGTACCGAACTTGCACACGAAAATCACTCGCTACGAAAGCAAAAGACTTGGCAGACGATGCACAATCCCCCCAATGAAAAGCAGGGGTGTCACTAGCACGTTAAGAGACCATACAATAAGTGTCAGGGGCCCGAGACTGTTCAACTGCCTCCCAGCACACATAAGGGGGATTACCAACAGACCCCTGGCAGTCTTCAAGCTGGCACTGGACAAGCACCTAAAGTCAGTTCCTGATCAGCCGGGCTGTGGCTCGTACGTTGGTTTGCGTGCAGCCAGCAGCAACAGCCTGGTTGATCAGGCGCTGATCCACCAGGAGGCCTGGTCACAGACCGGGCCGCGGGGGCGTTGACCCCCGAAACTCTCTCCAGGTAAACTCCAGGCTGTCAACCAGGTTACCCAGGCTGTCAACCAGGTTACCCAGGCTGTCAACCAGGTTACCCAGGCTGTCAACCAGGTTACCCAGACTGTCAACCAGGTTGCCCAGGCTGTCAACCAGGTTACCCAGGCTGTCAACCAGGTTACCCAGACTGTCAACCAGGTTGCCCAGGTGTCAACCAGGTTACCCAGGCTGTCAACCAGGTTACCCAGACTGTCAACCAGGTTACCCAGGCTGTCAATCAGGTTACCCAGGCTGTCAACCAGGTTACCCAGGCTGTCAACCAGGTTACCCAGGCTGTCAACCAGGTTACCCAGGCTGTCAACCAGGTTACCCAGGCTGTCAACCAGGTTACCCAGGCTGTCAACCAGGTTACCCAGGCTGTCAACCAGGTTACGCAGGCTGTCAACCAGGTTATCCAGGCTGTCAGTCAGGTTACCCAGGCTGTCAACCAGGTTATCCAGGCTGTCAATCAGGTTACCCAGGCTGTCAACCAGGTTACCCAGGCTGTCAACCAGGTTACCCAGACTGTCAACCAGGTTACCCAGGCTGTCAACCGGGTTACCCAGGCTGTCAACCAGGTTACCAGGCTGCCAACCAGGTTACCCAGGCTGTCAACCAGGTTACCCAGGCTGTCAACCAGGTTACCCAGGCTGTCAACCAGGTTACCCAGGCTGTCAACCAGGTTATCCAGGCTGTCAACCAGGTTACCCAGGCTGTCAACTGTTGAAGGTGTTGAGCAGCTGGAACAGGAAATGAGAGAGATGGAAGAGTCAATTAGAAATGGGAAATGAAGGACCTCGAGGGAGGTTGTTGATTGTGGTGGTAGTGATTGTTGTGGTGATTGTGGTGGTGGTGATTGTGGTGGTGGTGATTGTGGTGGTGATTGTGTTGGTGATTGTGGTGGTGATGATTGTGGTGGTGATTGTGTTGGTGATTGTGGTGGTGATTGTGGTGGTGATGATTGTGGTGGTGATTGTGTTCGTGATGGTTGTAGTGGTGATTGTGTAGGTGATTGTGTTGGTGATTGTGGTGGCGATTGTGTTGGTGATGATTGTGGTGGTGATTGTGTTGGTGATTGTGGTGGTGATTGTGTTGGTGATGATTGTGGTGGTGATTGTGTTGATCATTGTGGTGGTGATTGTGTTGGTGATTGTGCTGGCGATTGTGTTGGTGATGATTGTGGTGGTGATTGTGTTGATCATTGTGGTGGTGATTGTGTTGGTGATTGTGTTGGTGATGATTGTGGTGGTGATTATGTTGATGATTGTGGTGGGGATTGTGGTGGTGATTATGTTGGTGGTGATTGTGTTGGTGGTGATTGTGTTGGTGATGATTGTGTTGGTGATTGTGGTGGTGATTGTGTTGATCATTGTGGTGGTGATTGTGTTGGTGATGATTGTGGTGGTGATTGTGGTGGTGATTGTGGTGGTGATTGTGGTGGTGATTGTGTTGATGATTGTGGTGGGGATTGTGGTGGTGATTATGTTGGTGGTGATTGTGTTGGTGGTGATTGTGTTGGTGATGATTGTGGTGGTGATTGTGTTAGTGATTATTGTGTTGGTGTTTGTGTTGGTGATGATTGTGTTGGTGATTGTGTTGATGATGATTGTGGTGGTGATTGTATGGTGATGATTGTGTTGGTGATTGTGTTGGCGATTGTGGTAATTGTGGTGGTAATTGTGGTGGTGATTGTGTTGGTGATTGTGTTGGTGATTGTGTTGGTGATGATTGTGTTGGTGATTGTGTTGATGATTGTGGTGGTGATTGTGTTGGTGATGATTGTGGTGGTGATTGTGTTGGCGATTGTGGTAATTGTGGTGGTGATTGTGTTGGTGGTGATTGTGGTGATGGTGATTGTGGTGGTGATTGTGTTGATCATTGTGGTGGTGATTGTGTTGGTGATGATTGTGGTGGTTATTGTGTTGGTGATGATTGTGTTGGTGATTGTGGTGGTGATTGTGGTGGTGATTGTGTTGATGATTGTGGTGGGGATTGTGGTGGTGATTATGTTGGTGGTGATTGTGTTGGTGATTGTGTTGGTGATGATTGTGTTGGTGATTGTGGTGGTGATTGTGTTGATCATTGTGGTGGTGATTGTGTTGGTGATGATTGTGGTGGTTATTGTGTTGGTGATGATTGTGTTGGTGATTGTGGTGGTGATTGTGGTGGTGATTGTGTTGATGATTGTGGTGGGGATTGTGGTGGTGATTATGTTGGTGGTGATTGTGTTGGTGGTGATTGTGTTGGTGATGATTGTGGTGGTGATTGTGTTGGTGATTATTGTGTTGGTGATTGTGTTGGTGATTGTGTTGATGATGATTGTGGTGGTGATTGTATGGTGATGATTGTGTTGGTGATTGTGTTGGCGATTGTGGTAATTGTGGTGGTAATTGTGGTGGTGATTGTGTTGGCGATTGTGGTGGTGATTGTGTTGGTGGTGATTGTGTTGGTGATTGTGTTGATGATTGTGGTGGTGATTGTGGTGGTGATTGTGATGGTGGTGATTGTGGTGGTGATTGTGGTGGTGGTGATGGTAGTGGCGGTGGTGGTTGTAGTGGTGGTGATTGTGATGGTGGTGATTGTGGTGGTGGTGATGGTAGTGGCGGTGGTGGTTGTAGTGGTGGTGATTGTGATGGTGGTGATTGTGGTGGTGATTGTGGTGGTGATTGTGGTGGTGATTGTGTTGGTGGTGATTGTGTTGGTGATGATTGTGGTGGTGATTGTGTTGGTGATGATTGTGGTGGTGATTGTGTTGGTGATGATTGTGTTGATGATTGTTGTGGTGATTGTGATGGTGGTTGTGTTGGTGGTGATTGTGGTGGTGATTGTGATGATTGTGATGGTGATTGTGATAGTGGTGATTATGATGGTTGTGATTGTGATGAAGATTGTGATGGGGTGATTGTGATGGTTGTGATTGTGGTGGTGATTATGATGGTGGTGATTGTGGTGGTGGTGATTGTGATGGTGTAACTCCACTGACCCACGGTGTGGCACCACTGACCCACGGTGTGACACCACTGACCCATGGTGTGACACCGCTGACCCACGGTGTGACACCACTGACCCACGGTGTGACACCACTGACCCACGGTGTGACACCACTGACCCACGGTGTGACACCACTGACCCACGGTGTGGCACCACTGACCCACGGTGTGGCACCACTGACCCACGGTGTGACATCACTGACCCATGGTGTGACACCGCTGACCAACGGTGTGACACCACTGACCCACGGTGTGACACCACTGACCCACGGTGTGACACCACTGACCCACGGTGTGACACCACTGACCCACGGTGTGACTCCACTGACCCACGGTGTGACACCACTGACCCACGGTGTGACACCACTGACCCACGGTGTGGCACCACTGACCCATGGTGACTCCACTGACCCACAGTGTGACACCACTGACCCACGGTGTGACACCATTGACCCACGGTGTGACTCCACTGACCCACGGTGTGACACCACTGACCCACGGTGTGACTCCACTGACCCACGGTGTGACACCACTGTCCCACGGTGTGACACCACTGACCCACGGTGTGACACCACTGACCAACGGTGTGACACCACTAACCCACGGTGTGACACCACTGACCCACGGTGTGACACCACTGACCCACAGTGTGACACCACTGTCCCACGGTGTGACACCACTGACCCATGGTGTGACACCGCTGACCCACGGTGTGACACCACTGACCCACGGTGTGACACCACTGACCCACGGTGTGACACCACTGACCCACGGTGTGACACCACTGACCCACGGTGTGACTCCACTGACCCACGGTGTGACACCACTGACCCACGGTGTGACACCACTGACCCACGGTGTGGCACCACTGACCCACGGTGACTCCACTGACCCACAGTGTGACACCACTGACCCACGGTGTGACACCACTGACCCACGGTGTGACTCCACTGACCCACGGTGTGACACCACTGACCCACGGTGTGACTCCACTGACCCACGGTGTGACACCACTGTCCCACGGTGTGACACAACTGACCCACGGTGTGACACCACTGACCAACGGTGTGACACCACTGACCCACGGTGTGACACCACTGACCCACGGTGTGACACCACTGACCCACGGTGTGACACCACTGTCCCACGGTGTGACACCACTGACCCACGGTGTGACACCACTGTCCCACGGTGTGACACCACTGACCCACGGTGTGACACCACTGACCCACGGTGTGACACCACTGACCCACGGTGTGACACCACTGACCCACGGTGTGACACCACTGACCCACGGTGTGACACCACTGACCCACGGTGTGACACCACTGACCCACGGTGTGACAGCACTGTCCCACGGTGTGACACCACTGACCCATGGTGTGACACCACTGACCCACGGTGTGGCACCACTGACCCACGGTGTGACTCCACTGACCCACGGTGTGACACCACTGACCCACGGTGTGACTCCACTGACCCACGGTGTGACTCCACTGACTCACGGTGTGACTCCACTGACCCACGGTGTGACTCCACTGACCCACGGTGTGACTCCACTGACCCACGGTGTGACTCCACTGACCCACGGTGTGACTCCACTGACCCACGGTGTGACTCCACTGACCCACGGTGTGACTCCACTGACCCACGGTGTGACTCCACTGACCCACGGTGTGACTCCACTGACCCACGGTGTGACTCCACTGACCCACGGTGTGACTCCACTGACCCACGGTGTGACTCCACTGACCCACGATGTGACTCCACTGACCCACGGTGTGACACCACTGACCCACGGTGTGGCACCACTGACCCACAGTGTGACACCACTGACCCACGGTGTGACTCCACTGACCCACGGTGTGACACCACTGACCCATGGTGTGACACCACTGACCCACAGTGTGACACCACTGACCCACGGTGTGACACCACTGACCCACGGTGTGACACCACTGACCCACGGTGAGACACCACTGACCCACGGTGTGACACCACTGTCCCACGGTGTGACACCACTGACCCACGGTGTGACACCACTGACCCACGGTGAGACACCACTGACCCACGGTGTGACACCACTGACCCACGGTGTGACACCACTGACCCACGGTGAGACACCACTGACCCACGGTGTGACACCACTGACCCACGGTGTGACACCACTGACCCACGGTGTGACACCACTGACCCACGGTGTGACACCACTGACCCGTGGTTTAACTCCGGATGGTGCGGTGGGGCCTACTAGCCCATACTTGGCACATCCTTCTCAAACCCTAACAAAAGTAGTTACCCAACCCATTATAAGCTTTGATAACTCTGATATAAGCTTTGATAACTCTGTTATAAGCTTTGATGACTCTGATATAAGCTTTGACAACACTGTTATAAGCTTTGATAACTCTGTTATAAGCTTTGATAACTCTGTTATAAGCTTTGATAACTCTGTTATAAGCTTTGATAACTCTGTTATAAGCTTTGATAACTCTTTTATAAGCTTTGATAACTCTGTTATAAGCTTTGATAACTCTGTTATAAAAGCTTTGATAACTCTGATATAAGCTTTGATAACTCTGTTATAAGCTTTGATAACTCTGTTATAAGCTTTGATGACTCTGTTATAAGCTTCGATGACTCTGTTATAAGCTTTGATAACTCTGTTATAAGCTTTGATAACTCTGATATAAGCTTTGATAACTCTGTTATAAGCTTTGATAACTCTGTTATAAGCTTTGATAACTCTGATATAAGCTTTGATAACTCTGTTATAAGCTTTGATGACTCTGTTATAAGCTTTGATAACTCTGTTATAAGCTTTGATAACTCTGTTATAAGCTTTGATAACTCTGATATAAGCTTTGATAACTCTGTTATAAGCTTTGATGACTCTGTTATAAGCTTTGATGACTCTGTTATAAGCTTTGATAACTCTGTTATAAGCTTTGATAACTCTGTTATAAGCTTTGATAACTCTGTTATAAGCTTTGATAACTCTGTTATAAGCTTTGATAACTCTGATATAAGCTTTGATAACTCTGTTATAAGCTTTGATAACTCTGTTATAAGCTTTGATAACTCTGTTATAAGCTTTGATAACTCTGTTATAAGCTTTGATAACTCTGTTATAAGCTTTGATAACTCTGATATAAGCTTTGATAACTCTGTTATAAGCTTTGATAACTCTGACATTAGCTTTGATAATTCTGTTATAAGCTTTGATAACTCTGATATAAGCTTTGATAACTCTGTTATAAGCTTTGATAATTCTGTTATAAGCTTTGATAACTCTGTTATAAGCTTTGATAACTCTGATATAAGCTTTGATAATTCTGTTATAAGCTTTGATAACTCTGATATAAGCTTTGATAACTCTGTTATAAGCTTTGATAATTCTGTTATAAGCTTTGATAACTCTGTTATAAGCTTTGATAACCCTGATATAAGCTTTGATAACTCTGTTATAAGCTTTGATAACTCTGTTATAAGCTTTGATAACTCTGTTATAAGCTTTGATAACTCTGTTATAAGCTTTGATAACTCTGTTATAAGCTTTGATAACTGTTATAAGCTTTGATAACTCTGTTATAAGCTTTGATAACTCTGTTATAGGCTTTGATAACTTTGTTATAAGCTTTGATAACTCTGTTAAAAGCCTTGATAACTCTGATATAAGCTTTGATAACTCTGTTATAAGCTTTGATAACTCTGTTATAAGCTTGATGACTCTGTTATAAGCTTTGACAACACTGTTATAAGCTTTGATAACTCTGATATAAGCTTTGATAACTCTGTTATAAGCTTTGATAACTCTGTTATAAGCTTGATGACTCTGTTATAAGCTTTGACAACACTGTTATAAGCTTTGATAACTCTGTTATAAGCTTTGATAACTCTGTTATAAGCTTTGATAACTCTGTTATAAGCTTTGATAACTCTGTTATAAGCTTTGACAACACTGTTATAAGCTTTGATAACTCTGATATAAGCTTTGATAACTCTGTTATAAGCTTTGATAACTCTGATATAAGCTTTGATAACTCTGCTAAAAGCTTGATAACTCTGTTATAAGCTTTGATAACTCTGTTATAAGCTTTGATAACTCTGTTATAAGCTTTGATAACTCTTTTATAAGCTTGATGACTCTGTTATAAGCTTTGACAACACTGTTATAAGCTTTGATAACTCTGATATAAGCTTTGATAACTCTGTTATAAGCTTTGATAACTCTGTTACAAGCTTTGATAACTCTGTTAAAAGCCTTGATAACTCTGATATAAGCTTTAATAACTCTGTTACAAGCTTTGATAACTCTGTTATAAGCTTTGGTAACTCTGGTATAAGCTTTGATAACTCTGTTATAAGCTTTGATAACTCTGTTATAAGCTTGATAACTCCGTTATAAGCTTTGATAACTCTGTTAAAAGCCTTGATAACTCTGATATAAGCTTTGATAACTCTGATATCAGCTTTGATAACTCTGTTATAAGCTTGATAACTCTGTAATAAGCTTTGATAACTGTTATAAGCTTGATAACTCCGTTATAAGCTTTGATAACTCTGTTATAAGCTTTGACAACACTGTTAACTCATGTTCAAGCCTCACTTAAGTCCAACACATGTCACTCAGGTATTTATCTAAGCTCAGTCTTAAGTTACCCAAGGTTTTAGCTTCAACCACATTACCAGAGGCAGAATGTTCTACTTTTCAACTATTATATTTCCAAACTAGTAGTTTCGTATATCCTTTCTAAGTCTAAACTTATATATATCCTAAGTCTAAGCTTATATATATCCTTTCTATCCAATTTGAATCCATTATTTTGTATTTTCGGGCATATAAGACGCACAATCGTATCAAAATCTGCGTATTATAAATGTCTAATTCATCAATTTTGGGTATTTCAGATGTCTTAATTCATCACTTCCGGGCATTACAAAGCATTGACGTCATTCGTCTCCTTTATTCCCTTGTTTATCAGTCTTGACCTAGTTCCTCATCCTTCCTGGTTGCTTCGTAATTCTTCCTTCTTCTCTAAGACGCTTCAGGTCTTGTATCAGTGTTGTTTCAGTGGGTATTTATTGAGGTGGTTAAGTTGTTTTGTTGGGTGGTAAAGCTGTTGTTTAATGGGGAGGTGGTCCCATTAAGGGTCAGATTTATGATCGTAGTGGCGCTTATTTCACCTCTTTATTCAGACTGGTAGAAGTATAAATATGGTGACAGGGAGGCAAGTTTAGAATTGTCTGCCCTTGATCATGGTGGTTTGGTCGTGGTGTTACTGCTGGTGGTGTTACTGCTGGTGGTGTTACTGCTGGTGGTGTTACTGCTGGTGGTGTTACTGCTGGTGGTGTTACTGCTGGTGGTGTTACTGCTGGTGGTGTTACTGCTGGTGGTGTTACTGCTGGTGGTGTTACTGCTGGTGGTGTTACTGCTGGTGGTGTTACTGCTGGTGGTGTTACTGCTGGTGGTGTTACTGCTGGTGGTGTTACTGATGGTGGTGTTACTGCTGGTGGTGTTATTGCTGGTGGTGTTACTGCTGGTGGTGTTACTGCTGGTGGTGTTACTGATGGTGGTGTTACTGCTGGTGGTGTTATTGCTGGTGGTGTTACTGCTGGTGGTGTTACTGCTGGTGGTGTTACTGCTGGTGGTGTTACTGATGGTGGTGTTACTGCTGGTGGTGTTACTGCTGGTGGTGTTACTGATGGTGGTGTTACTGCTGGTGGTGTTACTGATGGTGGTGTTACTGCTGGTGGTGTTACTGCTGGTGGTGTTACTGCTGGTGGTGTTACTGCTGGTGGTGTTACTGCTGGTGGTGTTACTGCTGGTGGTGTTACTGCTGGTGGTGTTACTGCTGGTGGTGTTACTGATGGTGGTGTTACTGCTGGTGGTGTTACTGCTGGTGGTGTTACTGCTGGTGGTGTTACTGCTGGTGGTGTTACTGCTGGTGGTGTTACTGCTGGTGGTGTTACTGCTGGTGGTGTTACTGCTGGTGGTGTTACTGCTGGTGGTGTTACTGATGGTGGTGTTACTGATGGTGGTGTTACTGCTGGTGGTGTTACTGCTGGTGGTGTTACTGCTGGTGGTGTTACTGCTGGTGGTGTTACTGATGGTGGTGTTACTGCTGGTGGTGTTATTGCTGGTGGTGTTACTGCTGGTGGTGTTACTGCTGGTGGTGTTACTGATGGTGGTGTTACTGCTGGTGGTGTTATTGCTGGTGGTGTTACTGCTGGTGGTGTTACTGCTGGTGGTGTTACTGCTGGTGGTGTTACTGATGGTGGTGTTACTGCTGGTGGTGTTACTGCTGGTGGTGTTACTGCTGGTGGTGTTACTGATGGTGGTGTTACTGCTGGTGGTGTTATTGCTGGTGGTGTTACTGCTGGTGGTGTTACTGCTGGTGGTGTTACTGCTGGTGGTGTTACTGCTGGTGGTGTTACTGCTGGTGGTGTTACTGCTGGTGGTGTTACTGATGGTGGTGTTACTGCTGGTGGTGTTATTGCTGGTGGTGTTACTGCTGGTGGTGTTACTGCTGGTGGTGTTACTGCTGGTGGTGTTACTGATGGTGGTGTTACTGCTGGTGGTGTTACTGCTGGTGGTGTTACTGCTGGTGGTGTTACTGCTGGTGGTGTTACTGCTGGTGGTGTTACTGCTGGTGGTGTTACTGCTGGTGGTGTTACTGCTGGTGGTGTTACTGCTGGTGGTGTTACTGCTGGTGGTGTTACTGCTGGTGGTGTTACTGCTGGTGGTGTTACTGCTGGTGGTGTTACTGCTGGTGGTGTTACTGCTGCTGGTGTTACTGCTGGTGGTGTTACTGCTGGTGGTGTTACTGCTGGTGGTGTTACTGCTGGTGGTGTTACTGCTGGTGGTGTTACTGCTGGTGGTGTTACTGCTGGTGGTGCTACTGCTGGTGGTGTTACTGCTGGTGGTGTTACTGCTGGTGGTGTTACTGCTGGTGGTGTTACTGCTGGTGGTGTTACTGCTGGTGGTGTTACTGCTAGCAGGCTACTGCTGGAGGTGGCAACAAGAGCAGATGTAGCCCTGCTAGGAGACTACTGTAGGTTAATATCTGCTGGTAGCAGGATGATATCTTCTGGTAAGATGTTGAACAGTCTTGGTCCACGGATGTTGATACAGTGTTCTCTTATTGCGTTCATGGTGTCCCTGCTTTTCACTGGGTATATTTTATACTTCCTGTCATATCTCTCACTCCAGTATGTTGTTATGGCAGTGTGTAGATTTGTGACCAGACCCTCAACCACCTTCCAGGTATATATTATCATGTATCTCTATCTCCTCCGCTCCAGTGAGTACAGTCTTGCTCCACGGATGTTGATACAGTGTTCTCTTATTGTGTTCATGGTGTCCCTGCTTTTCACTGGGTATATTTTATACTTCCTGTCATATCTCTCACTCCAGTATGTTGTTATGGCAGTGTGTAGATTTGTGACCAGACCCTCAAGCACCTTCCAGTTATATATATCAGGTATCTCTATCTCCTCTGCTCCAGTGAGTACATATTTAGTACTCTGAGATGCTCAGTCATTTAAATGCCTTTCATATGCCACACTGAGAGGCCAATTTGGCACTGATAGTGCCAGCATATCCCCAAGCATGTGTCCTGCCCTGCCCAGTCTTGCCCTGTCCTGCACTGCCCTGCCCTGCCCTGTCCTGCCCTGTCCTGTCCTGCCCTGTCCTGTCCTGTCCTGCCCTGTCCTGTCCTGCCCTGTCCTTGTGATGTAGTTCAGATGGGCTTGTGAGGTCTCTAGGGAGACCTAATTACATGGTCACCTTGCCTTGGCAAATGTCTGTCAGAGACACGCCTTTTCGGCTTAAGTCTCAGCTCCTTTGTTCGTCACTGGCGTCAGATCTCGGCGTCAGGTCGTAACACGTGGTGCACACCCCATTGTGGAGGGTGCTTGGACCACCATATAAGCTCAAGGAACAGCATGATCGAGGGACTCCGAGCAGAGCTGCTGCTGTGTGCAGAGCTCTGAGCAGAGAGACTTCGAGCAGAGCTGCTGCTGCTGGGGTGCAGAGCTCTGAGCAGAGAGACTTCGAGCAGAGCTGCTGCTGGGGTGCAGAGCTCTGAGCACAGAGACTTCGAGCAGAGCTGCTGCTGGGGTGCAGAGCTCGGGAGAAGTCTGCTGAAGTCTCTGGAGGAGACTGTTGGAGACATTGGGCAGAGTACTGGCTTGGAGCAGTACTGGTGCTGTGTAGGTCTTGGCACCTGTGACTTAGTTCCTGTGGTGAACTGTCCCCTGATGCTGTGTAAGTCTTGGCACCTGTGACTTAGTTCCTGTGGTGAACTGTCCCCTGATGCTGTGTAAGTCTTGGCACCTGTGACTTAGTTCCTGTGGTGAACTGTCCCCTGATGCTGTGTAAGTCTTGGCACCTGTGACTTAGTTCCTGTGGTGAACTGTCCCCTGATGCTGTGTAAGTCTTGGCACCTGTGACTTAGTTCCTGTGGTGAACTGTCCCCTGATGCTGTGTAAGTCTTGGCACCTGTGACTTAGTTCCTGTGGTGAACTGTCCCCTGATGCTGTGTAAGTCTTGGCACCTGTGACTTAGTTCCTGTGGTGAACTGTCCCCTGATGCTGTGTAAGTCTTGGCACCTGTGACTTAGTTCCTTTGGTGAACTGTCCCCCTGTGGTGACTTACTGTGTGAACCCCTGATGCTGTGTAAGTCTTGGCACCTGTGACTTAGTTCCTGTGGTGAACTGTCCCCTGATGCTGTGTAAGTCTTGGCACCTGTGACTTAGTTCCTGTGGTGAACTGTCCCCTGATGCTGTGTAAGTCTTGGCACCTGTGACTTAGTTCCTGTGGTGAACTGTCCCCTGATGCTGTGTAAGTCTTGGCACCTGTGACTTAGTTCCTGTGGTGAACTGTCCCCTGATGCTGTGTAAGTCTTGGCACCTGTGACTTAGTTCCTGTGGTGAACTGTCCCCTGAACTATATTCTAAGTTATGTTATGTTTCTTCTAGTTGATTGTATTTCCTGTCTCACTACTTATATATACCACCACGTTTATCATCTCTCCTACCTCACATTATCTACCTCCACTAATCATCTCTCCTACCTCACATTATCTACCTCCACTAATCATCTCTACTACCTCACATTATCTACCTCCACTAATCATCTCTACTACCTCACATTATCTACCTCCACTAATCATCTCTCCTACCTCACATTATCTACCTCCACTAATCATCTCTACTACCTCACATTATCTACCTCCACTAATCATCTCTACTACCTCACATTATCTACCTCCACTAATCATCTCTCCTACCTCACATTATCTACCTCCACTAATCATCTCTACTACCTCACATTATCTACCTCCACTAATCATCTCTACTACCTCACATTATCTACCTCCACTAATCATCTCTACTACCTCACATTATCTACCTCCACTAATCATCTCTCCTACCTCACATTATCTACCTCCACTAATCATCTCTACTACCTCACATTATCTACCTCCACTAATCATCTCTCCTACCTCACATTATCTACCTCACATTATCTTCCTCTGCTAATCATCTCTCCTACCTCACATTATCTACCTCCACTAATCATCTCTCCTACCTCACATTATCTACCTCCACTAATCATCTCTCCTACCTCACATTATCTACCTCCACTAATCATCTCTACTACCTCACATTATCTACCTCCACTAATCATCTCTACTACCTCACATTATCTACCTCCACTAATCATCTCTACTACCTCACATTATCTACCTCCACTAATCATCTCTACTACCTCACATTATCTACCTCCACTAATCATCTCTACTACCTCACATTATCTACCTCCACTAATCATCTCTCCTACCTCACATTATCTACCTCCACTAATCATCTCTACTACCTCACATTATCTACCTCCACTAATCATCTCTACTACCTCACATTATCTACCTCCACTAATCATCTCTACTACCTCACATTATCTACCTCCACTAATCATCTCTCCTACCTCACATTATCTACCTCCACTAATCATCTCTACTACCTCACATTATCTACCTCCACTAATCATCTCTACTACCTCACATTATCTACCTCCACTAATCATCTCTCCTACCTCACATTATCTACCTCCGCTAATCATCTCTCCTACCTCACATTATCTACCTCCACTAATCATCTCTACTACCTCACATTATCTTCCTCTGCTAATCATCTCTCCTACCTCACATTATCTTCCTCTGCTAATCATCTCTCCTACCTCACATTATCTACCTCCACTAATCATCTCTCCTACCTCACATTATCTACCTCCACTAATCATCTCTCCTACCTCACATTATCTACCTCTGCTAATCATCTCTCCTACCTCACATTATCTACCTCCACTAATCATCTCTCCTACCTCACATTATCTACCTCCACTAATCATCTCTCCTACCTCACATTATCTACCTCCACTAATCATCTCTCCTACCTCACATTATCTACCTCCACTAATCATCTCTCCTACCTCACATTATCTACCTCCACTAATCATCTCTCCTACCTCACATTATCTACCTCCACTAATCATCTCTCCTACCTCACATTATCTACCTCTGCTAATCATCTCTCCTACCTCACATTATCTACCTCCACTAATCATCTCTACCTCACATTATCTACCTCCACTAATCATCTCTCCTACCTCACATTATCTACCTCCACTAATCATCTCTCCTACCTCACATTATCTACCTCCACTAATCATCTCTCCTACCTCACATTATCTACCTCCACTAATCATCTCTCCTACCTCACATTATCTACCTCCACTAATCATCTCTCCTACCTCACATTATCTACCTCCACTAATCATCTCTCCTACCTCACATTATCTACCTCCACTAATCATCTCTACCTCACATTATCTACCTCCGCTAATCATCTCTCCTACCTCACATTATCTACCTCTGCTAATCATCTCTCCTACCTCACATTATCTACCTCCACTAATCATCTCTACCTCACATTATCTACCTCCACTAACCATCTCTCCTACCTCACATTATCTACCTCCACTAATCATCTCTCCTACCTCACATTATCTACCTCTGCTAATCATCTCTCCTACCTCACATTATCTACCTCCGCTAATCATCTCTCCTACCTCACATTATCTACCTCCACTAATCATCTCTCCTACCTCACATTATCTACCTCCACTAATCATCTCTCCTACCTCACATTATCTACCTCCACTAATCATCTCTCCTACCTCACATTATCTACCTCCACTAATCATCTCTCCTACCTCACATTATCTACCTCCACTAATCATCTCTCCTACCTCACATTATCTACCTCCACTAATCATCTCTCCTACCTCACATTATCTACCTCCACTAATCATCTCTCCTACCTCACATTATCTACCTCCACTAATCATCTCTCCTACCTCACATTATCTACCTCCACTAATCATCTCTCCTATCTCACATTATCTACCTCCACTAATCATCTCTACCTCACATTATCTACCTCTGCTAATCATCTCTCCTACCTCACATTATCTACCTCCACTAATCATCTCTACCTCACATTATCTACCTCCACTAATCATCTCTCCTACCTCACATTATCTACCTCCACTAATCATCTCTCCTACCTCACATTATCTACCTCCACTAATCATCTCTACCTCACATTATCTACCTCTGCTAATCATCTCTCCTACCTCACATTATCTACCTCCACTAATCATCTCTACCTCACATTATCTACCTCCACTAATCATCTCTACCTCACATTATCTACCTCCACTAATCATCTCTACCTCACATTATCTACCTCCACTAATCATCTCTACCTCACATTATCTACCTCCACTAATCATCTCTCCTACCTCACATTATCTACCTCCACTAATCATCTCTACCTCACATTATCTACCTCCACTAATCATCTCTCCTACCTCACATTATCTACCTCCACTAATCATCTCTCCTACCTCACATTATCTACCTCCACTAATCATCTCTCCTACCTCACATTATCTACCTCCACTAATCATCTCTCCTACCTCACATTATCTACCTCCACTAATCATCTCTCCTACCTCACATTATCTACCTCCACTAATCATCTCTCCTACCTCACATTATCTACCTCCACTAATCATCTCTACCTCACATTATCTACCTCTGCTAATCATCTCTCCTACCTCACATTATCTTCCTCTGCTAATCATCTCTCCTACCTCACATTATCTACCTCCGCTAATCATCTCTCCTACCTCACATTATCTACCTCCACTAATCATCTCTACCTCACATTATCTACCTCCACTAATCATCTCTACCTCACATTATCTTCCTCTGCTAATCATCTCTCCTACCTCACATTATCTACCTCCACTAATCATCTCTCCTACCTCACATTATCTACCTCCACTAATCATCTCTACTACCTCACATTATCTACCTCCACTAATCATCTCTACTACCTCACATTATCTACCTCCACTAATCATCTCTCCTACCTCACATTATCTACCTCCACTAATCATCTCTCCTACCTCACATTATCTACCTCCACTAATCATCTCTCCTACCTCACATTATCTACCTCCACTAATCATCTCTCCTACCTCACATTATCTACCTCCGCTAATCATCTCTCCTACCTCACATTATCTACCTCCACTAATCATCTCTACCTCACATTATCTACCTCCACTAATCATCTCTCCTACCTCACATTATCTACCTCCACTAATCATCTCTACTACCTCACATTATCTACCTCCACTAATCATCTCTCCTACCTCACATTATCTACCTCCACTAATCATCTCTCCTACCTCACATTATCTACCTCCACTAATCATCTCTCCTACCTCACATTATCTACCTCCACTAATCATCTCTACTACCTCACATTATCTACCTCCACTAATCATCTCTCCTACCTCACATTATCTACCTCCACTAATCATCTCTCCTACCTCACATTATCTACCTCCACTAATCATCTCTACTACCTCACATTATCTACCTCCACTAATCATCTCTACTACCTAACATTATCTACCTCCACTAATCATCTCTACTACCTCACATTATCTACCTCCCCTAATCATCTCTCCTACCTCACATTATCTACCTCCACTAATCATCTCTACTACCTCACATTATCTACCTCCACTAATCATCTCTACCTCACATTATCTACCTCCACTAATCATCTCTACTACCTCACATTATCTACCTCCACTAATCATCTCTACCTCACATTATCTACCTCCACTAATCATCTCTCCTACCTCACATTATCTACCTCCACTAATCATCTCTCCTACCTCACATTATCTACCTCCACTAATCATCTCTACTACCTCACATTATCTACCTCCACTAATCATCTCTACTACCTCACATTATCTACCTCCACTAATCATCTCTACTACCTCACATTATCTACCTCCACTAATCATCTCTACTACCTCACATTATCTACCTCCACTAATCATCTCTACCTCACATTATCTACCTCCACTAATCATCTCTCCTACCTCACATTATCTACCTCCACTAATCATCTCTCCTACCTCACATTATCTACCTCCACTAATCATCTCTACTACCTCACATTATCTACCTCCACTAATCATCTCTACTACCTCACATTATCTACCTCCACTAATCATCTCTCCTACCTCACATTATCTACCTCCACTAATCATCTCTACTACCACCTCTCCTGTCTATCTCCTGCCTACACTGACTCCTTTTCTCCCATATTCCCCAATTATCCTTTACGTTCCTATATCCCCCTACATGACATCATGCCCTGCCCTGCCCTGCCCTGCCCTGCCCTGCCCTGCCCTGCCCTGCCCTGCCCTGCCCTGCCCTGCCCTGCCCTGCCCTGCCCTGCCTTCTCTTCACTCAGTCTGCTTCTCTCCCTCCCTTTCTCCCTTCTTCCTCCCCTCCCTTCCCCCTACCCTCATCACCTCCCTGTACTTGTGAGTGTCGTCAGATAGAATACAGAATTATTTGTTGTTACTGGCGTATCTGATAGTTCCGGGGGGGGGGTAAGGGGGAAGGGGGGAGGGGAAGGTGGGAGGGGAAGGTGGGAGGGAGGGGAAGAGGGGGTGACTGAGAGATGGTTATTGCTTCCCCCCCCTTCATATTGTTGCCGTTTGTGTTACTACTATCAGCACTCACCACCGTCACTCACCACCTTCACTCACCACCGTCACTCACCACCGTCACTCACCACCGTCACTCACCACCGTCACTCACCACCGTCACTCACCACCGTCACTCACCACCGTCACTCACCACCTTCACTCACCACCTTCACTCACCACCTTCACTCACCACCGTCACTCACCGTCACTCACCACCGTCACTCACCACCGTCACTCACCACCGTCACTCACCACCGTCACTCACCACCTTCACTCACCACCTTCACTCACCACCGTCACTCACCACCGTCACTCACCACCGTCACTCACCACCGTCACTCACCACCGTCACTCACCACCGTCACTCACCACCGTCACTCACCACCTTCACTCACCACCTCACCACCGTTACTCACCACCGTCACTCACCACCGTCACTCACCACCGTCACTCACCACCGTCACTCACCACCTTCACTCACCACCTTCACTCACCACCGTCACTCACCACCTTCACTCACCACCGTCACTCACCACCGTCACTCACCACCGTCACTCACCACCGTCACTCACCACCTTCACTCACCACCGTCACTCACCACCGTCACTCACCACCGTCACTCACCACCTTCACTCACCACCGTCACTCACCACCGTCACTCACCACCGTCACTCACCACCGTCACTCACCACCGTCACTCACCACCGTCACTCACCACCGTCACTCACCACCGTCACTCACCACCGTCACTCACCACCGTCACTCACCACCGTCACTCACCACCGTCACTCACCACCGTCACTCACCACCGTCACTCACCACCGTCACTCACCACCGTCACTCACCACCGTCACTCACCACCGTCACTCACCACCTTCACTCACCACCGTCACTCACCACCGTCACTCACCACCGTCACTCACCACCGTCACTCACCACCTTCACTCACCACCGTCACTCACCACCGTCACTCACCACCGTCACTCACCACCGTCACTCACCACCGTCACTCACCACCGTCACTCACCACCGTCACTCACCACCGTCACTCACCACGTCTTCACTCACTCACCACCGTCACTCACCACCGTCACTCACCACCGTCACTCACCACCTTCACTCACCACCGTCACTCACCACCTTCACTCACCACCGTCACTCACCACCGTCACTCACCACCGTCACTCACCACCGTCACTCACCACCGTCACTCACCACCTTCACTCACCACCGTCACTCACCACCGTCACTCACCACCGTCACTCACCACCGTCACTCACCACCGTCACTCACCACCTTCACTCACCACTCACCACCGTCACTCACCACCGTCACTCACCACCGTCACTCCACCGTCACTCACCACCGTCACTCACCACCGTCACTCACCACCGTCACTCACCACCTTCACTCACCACCGTCACTCACCACCGTCACTCACCACCGTCACTCACCACCGTCACTCACCACCTTCACTCACCACCTTCACTCACCACCGTCACTCACCACCGTCACTCACCACCGTCACTCACCACCTTCACTCACCACCGTCACTCACCACCTTCACTCACCACCTTCACTCACCACCGTCACTCACCACCGTCACTCACCACCGTCACTCACCACCGTCACTCACCACCTTCACTCACCACCGTCACTCACCACCTTCACTCACCACCTTCACTCACCACCTTCACTCACCACCTTCACTCACCACCGTCACTCACCACCTTCACTCACTTCACTCACCACCGTCACTCACCACCTTCACTCACCACCGTCACTCACCACCTTCACTCACCACCTTCACTCACCACCGTCACTCACCACCGTCACTCACCACCTTCACTCACCACCGTCACTCACCACCGTCACTCACCACCGTCACTCACCACCGTCACTCACCACCGTCACTCACCACCTTCACTCACCACCGTCACTCACCACCGTCACTCACCACCTTCACTCACCACCGTCACTCACCACCTTCACTCACCACCTTCACTCACCACCGTCACTCACCACCTTCACTCACCACCGTCACTCACCACCTTCACTCACCACCTTCACTCACCACCGTCACTCACCACCGTTACTCACCACCTTCACTCACCACCGTCACTCACCACCGTTACTCACCACCTTCACTCACCACCTTCACTCACCACCTTCACTCACCACCGTCACTCACCACCGTTACTCACCACCTTCACTCACCACCGTCACTCACCACCTTCACTCACCACCTTCACTCACTCACCACCGTCACTCACCACCTTCACTCACCACCTTCACTCACCACCTTCACTCACCACCTTCACTCACCACCGTCACTCACCACCGTCACTCACCACCTTCACTCACCACCTTCACTCACCACCTTCACTCACCACCTTCACTCACCACCTTCACTCACCACCGTCACTCACCACCTTCACTCACCACCGTCACTCACCACCTTCACTCACCACCGTCACTCACCACCTTCACTCACCACCTTCACTCACCACCGTCACTCACCACCGTCACTCACCACCGTCACTCACCACCTTCACTCACCACCTTCACTCACCACCTTCACTCACCACCGTCACTCACCACCGTCACTCACCACCTTCACTCACCACCGTCACTCACCACCTTCACTCACCACCTTCACTCACCACCGTCACTCACCACCGTCACTCACCACCTTCACTCACCACCTTCACTCACCACGTCACTCACCACCGTCACTCACCACCGTCACTCACCACCGTCACTCACCACCGTCACTCACCACCGTCACTCACCACCGTCACTCACCACCGTCACTCACCACCTTCACTCACCACCGTCACTCACCACCTTCACTCACCACCGTCACTCACCACCGTCACTCACCACCGTCACTCACCACCGTCACTCACCACCTTCACTCACCACCGTCACTCACCACCGTCACTCACCACCGTCACTCACCACCGTCACTCACCACCTTCACTCACCGTCACTCACCACCACTCACCACCTTCACTCACCACCGTCACTCACCACCTTCACTCACCACCGTCACTCACCACCGTCACTCACCACCGTCACTCACCACCTTCACTCACCACCATCACCTTCACTAACCACCTTCACTCACCATCACCACCTTCACTAACCACCTTCACTAACCACCATCACCACCTTCACTCACCATCACCACCTTCACTAACCACCATCACCACCTTCACTAACCACCATCACCACCTTCACTAACCACCTTCACTCACCACCGTCACTCACCACCGTCACTCACCACCGTCACTCACCACCGTCACTCACCACCGTCACTCACCACCGTCACTCACCACCGTCACTCACCACCGTCACTCACCACCGTCACTCACCACCGTCACTCACCACCTTCACTCACCACCGTCACTCACCACCGTCACTCACCACCGTCACCACCGTCACTCACCACCTTCACTCACCACCGTCACTCACCACCGTCACTCACCACCGTCACTCACCACCGTCACTCACCACCTTCACTCACCACCGTCACTCACCACCGTCACTCACCACCGTCACTCACCACCGTCACTCACCACCGTCACTCACCACCTTCACTCACCACCTTCACTCACCACCGTCACTCACCACCTTCACTCACCACCGTTACTCACCACCTTCACTCACCACCGTCACTCACCACCGTCACTCACCACCGTCACTCACCACCGTCACTCACCACCGTCACTCACCACCGTCACTCACCACCGTCACTCACCACCGTCACTCACCACCTTCACTCACCACCGTCACTCACCACCTTCACTCACCACCTTCACTCACCACCTTCACTCACCACCGTCACTCACCACCGTCACTCACCACCGTCACTCACCACCTTCACTCACCACCGTCACTCACCACCGTCACTCACCACCTTCACTCACCACCGTCACTCACCACCTTCACTCACCACCGTCACTCACCACCGTCACTCACCACCTTCACTCACCACCTTCACTCACCACCGTCACTCACCACCGTCACTCACCACCGTCACTCACCACCGTTCACCACTCACTCACCACCTTCACCACCGTCACTCACCACCGTCACTCACCACCTTCACTCACCACCGTCACTCACCACCGTCACTCACCACCGTCACTCACCACCGTCACTCACCACCGTCACTCACCACCGTCACTCACCACCGTCACTCACCACCTTCACTCACCACCGTCACTCACCACCTTCACTCACCACCGTCACTCACCACCGTCACTCACCACCGTCACTCACCACCTTCACTCACCACCGTCACTCACCACCTTCACTCACCACCGTCACTCACCACCGTCACTCACCACCGTCACTCACCACCGTCACTCACCACCGTCACTCACCACCTTCACTCACCACCGTCACTCACCACCGTCACTCACCACCTTCACTCACCACCTTCACTCACCACCGTCACTCACCACCGTCACTCACCACCTTCACTCACCACCGTCACTCACCACCTTCACTCACCACCGTCACTCACCACCGTCACTCACCACCGTCACTCACCACCGTCACTCACCACCGTCACTCACCACCGTCACTCACCACCTTCACTCACCACCGTCACTCACCACCGTCACTCACCACCGTCACTCACCACCGTCACTCACCACCGTCACTCACCACCGTCACTCACCACCGTCACTCACCACCTCACTCACCACCGTCACTCACCACCGTCACTCACCACCTTCACTCACCACCGTCACTCACCACCGTCACTCACCACCGTCACTCACCACCTTCACTCACCACCTTCACTCACCACCGTCACTCACCACCTTCACTCACCACCGTCACTCACCACCGTCACTCACCACCTTCACTCACCACCGTCACTCACCACCGTCACTCACCACCTTCACTCACCACCGTCACTCACCACCGTCACTCACCACCGTCACTCACCACCGTCACTCACCACCTTCACTCACCACCGTCACTCACCACCGTCACTCACCACCGTCACTCACCACCGTCACTCACCACCGTCACTCACCACCGTCACTCACCACCTTCACTCACCACCTTCACTCACCACCTTCACTCACCACCGTCACTCACCACCGTCACTCACCACCGTCACTCACCACCGTCACTCACCACCTTCACTCACCACCTTCACTCACCACCGTCACTCACCACCGTCACTCACCACCGTCACTCACCACCGTCACTCACCACCGTCACTCACCACCTTCTCTCACCACCTTCACTCACCACCGTCACTCACCACCGTCACTCACCACCTTCACTCACCACCGTCACTCACCACCTTCACTCACCACCGTCACTCACCACCGTCACTCACCACCGTTACTCACCACCTTCACTCACCACCTTCACTCACCACCGTCACTCACCACCGTCACTCACCACCGTCACTCACCACCGTCACTCACCACCGTCACTCACCACCTTCACTCACCACCTTCACTCACCACCGTCACTCACCACCTTCACTCACCACCGTCACTCACCACCTTCACTCACCACCTTCACTCACCACCGTCACTCACCACCGTCACTCACCACCGTCACTCACCACCTTCACTCACCACCGTCACTCACCACCGTCACTCACCACCGTCACTCACCACCGTCACTCACCACCGTCACTCATTACCTTCACTCACCACCGTCACTCACCACCGTCACTCTCCACCACCCTCACTCACCAACTTCACTCACCACCTTCACTCACCCCCGTCACTCACCACCGTCACTCACCACCTTCACTCACCACCGTCACTCACCACCGTCACTCACCACCGTCACTCACCACCGTCACTCACCACCTTCACTCACCACCGTCACTCACCACCGTTACTCACCACCTTCACTCACCACCGTCACTCACCACCTTCACTCACCACCTTCACTCACCACCTTCACTCACCACCGTCACTCACCACCTTCACTCACCACCTCCTCACACCGCCTCACCTACCATCCTCACCTCACCTCCTCTACCATCTCCTACCGTCCACTCATCACCACCTCACTCCACCACCTCCACCACCTCACTCCACCTTCACTCTACCTCCTCCTCCCCACACCTCACCACCTCCTCACCACCTCTCCTACCATCATCTCACCACCTTCTCCCACCTCCACCACCTCTACCACCCTCACCTCACTCACCCCACCGTCCTCTACCACCTCACTCCACCACCTCACTCTACCTCCTCTACATCCTCCTACCGTCACTCACCACCGTCACTCACCACCGTCACTCACCACCGTCACTTCACTCACCACCGTCACTCACCACCTTCACTCACCACCTTCACTCACCACCGTCACTCACCACCGTCACTCACCACCTTCACTCACCACCGTCACTCACCACCGTCACTCACCACCGTCACTCACCACCGTCAACTCACCACCGTCACTCATACAAATCCTCCTACCTACCTTCACTCACCACCGTCCACCTCCACCACCGTCTCCTCACCGCCTCACCACCTTCCTCACCACCTCCTCACCACCATCCTCCTCCCCGCCTTCACCACCTCACTATCCTCCACTCACCACCTCCATCCTGCCTCCACACTCATCCGCCGTCACTCCACCGCCTCCTCACCATCACCACCTCACTCATACACTACCTACCTTCCCTCACCACCGTCACTCACCACCGTCACTCACCACCGTCACTCACCACCTTCACTCACCACCTTCACTCACCACCGTCACTCACCACCGTCACTCACCACCGTCACTCACCACCTCATCCTCACCTCACCTCCCCATCTCACCACCATCCTCCACCACCGTCCTCCTACCTTCTCCACCATCCTCCGCACCGTCCTCACCACCTCATCACCGTCCTCCACCACCTCACTCTACCTTATCCTGCATCACTCTGCCGTCACCTCACCACCGTCACCTCCTCCTCCTCCCATCCACCTTCACACCATCACTCCGCATCCTCCACCACCTCACCTCCCACCATCACTCACCTCCGCCGTCACCTCCACCGTCCTCCTGCATCATCCACCAGTACTCACCACCGTCACTCACCACCGTCACTCACCACCTTCACTCACCACCTTCACTCACCACCGTCACTCACCACCGTCACTCACCACCTTCACTCACCACCGTCACTCACCACCGTCACTCACCACCGTCACTCACCACCGTCACTCACCACCGTCACTCATTACCTTCACTCACCACCGTCACTCACCACCGTCACTCACCACCGTCACTCACCACCTTCACTCACCACCTTCACTCACCACCGTCACTCACCACCGTCACTCACCACCTTCACTCACCACCGTCACTCACCACCGTCACTCACCACCGTCACTCACCACCGTCACTCACCACCTTCACTCACCACCGTCACTCACCACCGTTACTCACCACCTTCACTCACCACCGTCACTCACCACCTTCACTCACCACCTTCACTCACCACCGTCACTCACCACCTTCACTCACCACCTTCACTCACCACCTTCACTCACCACCGTCACTCACCACCTTCACTCACCACCGTCACTCACCACCTTCACTCACCACCGTCACTCACCACCGTCACTCACCACCGTCACTCACCACCGTCACTCACCACCTTCACTCACCACCGTCACTCACCACCGTCACTCACTACCGTCCTCCTCCGTCTCCACCGCACTCCTTCACTCCATGTCCTCCACCACCTTCTCTACCTCCTCACCTCCCACCACCATCCTCTGATCCTCCCACCGTCCTCACCACCACCACCTCACTCACCACCTTCCTCCACTACCTCCTCACCGTCACTCCTCCTACCATCACCTCACTCCACCGTCCTCTCATCCTCCACCATCATCACTACCTTCCACCTCACATCCTCCACCACCTCCTGTCCTCCTCAAATCCACCTTCCTCCCACCTCCTCTACCTGCCATCACTCCTACCGTCATCACCTGCCGTCACTCCTGCAATCCTCACCACCTTCCTCTTACCGTCTCACCACCGTCCTCTCATCCTCCGCCACCTACTCCACCACCAAGTCCTCCACCACTCACCCCCTTCACTCACCACCGTCACTCACCACCTTCACTCACCACCTTCACTCACCACCGTCACTCACCACCGTCACTCACCACCGTCACTCACCACCGTCACTCACCACCGTTACTCACCACCTTCACTCACCACCGTCACTCACCACCGTTACTCACCACCTTCACTCACCACCGTCACTCACCACCTTCACTCACCACCTTCACTCACCACCGTCACTCACCGTCACTCACCGTCACTCACCACCGTCACTCACCACCTTCACTCACCACCTTCACTCACCACCGTCACTCACCACCGTCACTCACCACCTTCACTCACCACCGTCACTCACCACCGTCACTCACCACCGTCACTCACCACCGTCACTCACCACCTTCACTCACCACCGTCACTCACCACCTTCACTCACCACCGTCACTCACCACCGTCACTCACCACCGTCACTCACCACCGTCACTCACCACCTTCACTCACCACCGTCACTCACCACCGTCACTCACCACCTTCACTCACCACCTTCACTCACCGTCACTCACCGTCACTCACCACCGTCACTCACCACCTTCACTCACCACCTTCACTCACCACCGACACTCACCGTCACTCACCACCTTCACTCACCACCGTCACTCACCACCGTCACTCACCACCGTCACTCACCACCGTCACTCACCACCTTCACTCACCACAGAAAAGGGAGAGGGTTATGGGATGGAGGGGAAGGGGGCGGGGGGGAGGAAGGGGAAATTGGCGGGGTGAGGAGGGGAAGGGGGGCGGGGTGAGGAGGGGAAGGGGGCGGGGGGAGGAGGGGAAGGGGGCGGGGTGAGGAGGGGAAAGGGGCGGAGGGAGGAGGGGAAGGGGGCGGGGTGAGGAGGGGATGGGGGCGGGGTGAGGAGGGGAAGGGGGGTGGGGAGGTTATTAATCCCCCTCTCTCTGATGACTATAAGCGTAAGAGGCCGGAAAATGTGACGTGAGGGAGCCTACTCCAGCCTGGCTGGCGGAGCCTACTCCAGCCTAGCTGGCGGAGCCGACTCCAGCCTGGCTGGCGGAGCCTACTCCAGCCTAGCTGGCGGAGCCTACCCCAGCCTAGCTGGCGGAGCCTACTCCAGCCTAGCTGGCGGAGCCGACTCCAGCCTGGCTGGCGGAGCCTACTCCAGCCTAGCTGGCGGAGCCGAATCCAGTCTAGCTGGCGGAGCCGACTCCAGCCTAGTTGGCGGAGCCTACTCCAGCCTAGCTGGCGGAGCCTACTCCAGCCTAGCTGGCGGAGCCTACTCCAGCCTGGCTGGCGGAGCCTACTCCAGCCTAGCTGGCGGAGCCGACTCCAGCCTGGCTGGCGGAGCCTACTCCAGCCTGGCTGGCGGAGCCTACTCCAGCCTAGCTGGCGGAGCCTACTCCAGCCTGGCTGGCGGAGCCTACTCCAGCCTGGCTGGCGGAGTCTACTCCAGCCTAGCTGGCGGAGCCTACTCCAGCCTAGCTGGCGGAGCCTACTCCAGCCTAGCTGGCGGAGCCTACTCCAGCCTGGCTGGCGGAGCCTACTCCAGCCTTCCTGGCGGAGCCGACCCCTGCCTGGTCAACATGATGGACGGCCTGCCAGGCTAGTAGAACCTGGTCCAGCTAGCCAGGCTAGTAGAGTCTACTCCAGCTAGTCAGGCTAGTAGGGCCTAGTCAGGGTAGTAGAGCCTTGTCCAGTTAGTCAGGCTAGTAGGGTCTAGTCAGGGTAGTAGAACCTAGTCCAGTTATTCGGGCTAGTAGGGTCTAGTCAGGGTAGTAGAGCCTAGTCTAGTTAGTCGGGCTAGTAGGGTCTAGTCAGGGTAGTAGAGCCTAGTCAGGGTAGTAGAGCCTAGTCCAGTTAGTCGGGCTAGTAGGGTCTAGTCAGGGTAGTAGAGCCTAGTCCAGTTAGTCAGGGTAGTAGAGCCTAGTCCAATTAGTCTGGCTAGTAGGGTCTAGTCAGGGTAGTGGAGCCTAGTCCAGTTAGTCTGGCTAGTAGGGTCTAGTCAGGGTAGTGGAGCCTAGTCCAGTTAGTCGGGCTAGTAGGGTCTAGTCAGGGTAGTAGAGCCTAGTCCAGTTAGTCTGGCTAGTAGGGTCTAGTCAGGGTAGTGGAGCCTAGTCCAGTTAGTCAGGCTAGTAGGGTCTAGTCAGGGTAGTGGAGCCTAGTCCAGTTAGTCGGGCTAGTAGGGTCTAGTCAGGGTAGTGGAGCCTAGTCCAGTTAGTCAGGCTAGTAGGGTCTAGTCAGGGTAGTGGAGCCTAGTCCAGTTAGTCGGGCTAGTAGGGTCTAGTCAGGGTAGTGGAGCCTAGTCCAGTTAGTCGGGCTAGTAGGGTCTAGTCAGGGTAGTGGAGCCTAGTCCAGTTAGTCAGGCTAGTAGGGTCTAGTCAG
>NW_027197957.1:35000-51791 GCF_038502225.1 Cherax quadricarinatus
GAGGAGGAGAGAGGGAATGGGAGGGGGTGAGGGAAGGCTAGAGGCTGGGTGAGGGGGAGGGGAGGGGGGAGGTGGGAAGGGGGGAAGGGTGGCAATAAAGACCATACATCATATTTGGTGATATATGGAACATCCCTTGAATATTCATAATATAACTCTCTCTCTCTTTCTCACTCTTTCTCACTCTTTCTCACTCTTTCTCTCTATTTCTCTCTCTTTCTCTCTCTTTCTCACTCTTTCTCACTCTTTCTCTCTATTTCTCTCTCTTTCTCTCTCTTTCGTCCCGTTCCCCAGTTTTATTCCTTTCCTGTTATCCTCCTGTGTGTGTGTGTGTGTGAGGACTCACACTTGGCACTGTGCCTCCACCCATCAAGTGTCACTTAGCATGTGTGTGTGTGAGGACTCACACTTGGCACTGTGCCTCCACCCATCAAGTGCCACTTAGCATGTGTGTGTGTGAGGACTCACACTTGGCACTGTGCCTCCACCCATCAAGTGCCACTTAGCATGTGTGTGTGTGAGGACTCACACTTGGCACTGTGCCTCCACCCATCAAGTGCCACTTAGCATGTGTGTGTGAGGACTCACACTTGGCACTGTGCCTCCACCCATCAAGTGCCACTTAGCATGTGTGTGTGTGAGGACTCACACTTGGCACTGTGCCTCCACCCATCAAGTGCCACTTAGCATGTGTGTGTGAGGACTCACACTTGGCACTGTGCCTCCACCCATCAAGTGCCACTTAGCATGTGTGTGTGAGGACTCACACTTGGCACTGTGCCTCCACCCATCAAGTGCCACTTAGCATGTGTGTGTGAGGACTCACACTTGGCACTGTGCCTCCACCCATCAAGTGCCACTTAGCATGTGTGTGTGAGGACTCACACTTGGCACTGTGCCTCCACCCATCAAGTGCCACTTAGCATGTGTGTGTGAGGACTCACACTTGGCACTGTGCCTCCACCCATCTAGTGCCACTTAGCATGTGTGTGTGAGGACTCACACTTGGCACTGTGCCTCCACCCATCTAGTGCCACTTAGCATGTGTGTGTGAGGACTCACACTTGGCACTGTGCCTCCACCCATCAAGTGTCACTTAGCATGTGTGTGTGAGGACTCACACTTGGCACTGTGCCTCCACCCATCAAGTGCCACTTAGCATGTGTGTGTGAGGACTCACACTTGGCACTGTGCCTCCACCCATCAAGTGCCACTTAGCATGTGTGTGTGAGGACTCACACTTGGCACTGTGCCTCCACCCATCAAGTGTCACTTAGCATGTGTGTGTGAGGACTCACACTTGGCACTGTGCCTCCACCCATCAAGTGTCACTTAGCATGTGTGTGTGAGGACTCACACTTGGCACTGTGCCTCCACCCATCAAGTGCCACTTAGCATGTGTGTGTGAGGACTCACACTTGGCACTGTGCCTCCACCCATCAAGTGCCACTTAGCATGTGTGTGTGAGAACTCACACTTGGCACTGTGCCTCCACCCATCAGGTGCCACTTAGCATGTGTGTGTGAGGACTCACACTTGGCACTGTGCCTCCACCCATCAAGTGCCACTTAGCATGTGTGTGTGAGGACTCACACTTGGCACTGTGCCTCCACCCATCAGGTGCCACTTAGCATGTGTGTGTGAGGACTCACACTTGGCACTGTGCCTCCACCCATCAAGTGCCACTTAGCATGTGTGTGTGAGGACTCACACTTGGCACTGTGCCTCCACCCATCAAGTGCCACTTAGCATGTGTGTGTGAGAACTCACACTTGGCACTGTGCCTCCACCCATCAAGTGCCACTTAGCATGTGTGTGTGAGGACTCACACTTGGCACTGTGCCTCCACCCATCAAGTGTCACTTAGCATGTGTGTGTGAGGACTCACACTTGGCACTGTGCCTCCACCCATCAAGTGTCACTTAGCATGTGTGTGTGAGGACTCACACTTGGCACTGTGCCTCCACCCATCAAGTGCCACTTAGCATGTGTGTGTGAGGACTCACACTTGGCACTGTGCCTCCACCCATCAAGTGCCACTTAGCATGTGTGTGTGAGGACTCACACTTGGCACTGTGCCTCCACCCATCAAGTGCCACTTAGCATGTGTGTGTGAGGACTCACACTTGGCACTGTGCCTCCACCCATCAAGTGTCACTTAGCATGTGTGTGTGAGAACTCACACTTGGCACTGTGCCTCCACCCATCAAGTGCCACTTAACGTAATTTCATTATACAACTTCAAATTTAGTGCCACTAAATCCCTATCATTATTGAACTTGATGGCACAGCTGTGATACCCAGCGACCAAGATACCAAGCTGCCAAGATACCCATCCCTGAGTCAGGCTTGTCTGGTGCTAGTCTGGTCAACCAGGTTGTTGCTCCCAGTAGTCCACTGATCCACATACTCATCACAGTCTGGTTGATCTGGTGAAGATACTTGTCCAGTTTCCTCTGGAAGACTTCTACACTTGTTCCAGCAGTGTTTCTGATATCTTCTGGTAAGATGTTGAACAGTCTTGGTCCACGGATGTTGACACAGTGTTCTCTTATTGCGTTCATGGTGTCCCTGCTTTTCACTGGGTATATTTTATACTTCCTGTCATATCTTTCACTCCAGTATGTTGTTATGGCAGTGTGTAGATTTGTGACCAGACTCTCAAGCACCTTCCAGGTATATATTATCATGTATCTCTATCTTCTCTGCTCCAGTGAGTACATATTGGGTTTGTGATTATGTCCCATTGGGTTCGGTAATGTGGATTGGGTAAAGGATACCTAGGTCTCCGCTCCCTATCTTTAGACTGTCTCACGAGATGGTTCCTAGGGGTGAGCAGGTTCAAAACATGCTAAGGTCAGCTGTAACAGTGAATAACAAGTGATTCACACAGACGGTTGGTAGAGAGTCACTACTACTGACACTGGTAACTGGTTACTGGTACTGGTACTACTGAGAGCTCAGCGATGCTAGCGTATGTCGTCCCGACATACAGCTAATACAAACTAGAGACAGCAGGCGTATGGCTTGGGCTGATTCTCTACAATGTCAAAGTGCACAGTTGATCATTATAGCATACATAAGGAGAATATCTGAATGGAAGCTAACGAACTTACTGTAGTGAAACTTACTGAAATGCATTACAAGGTATGATAAAGCACAATTTGATCGATCGATCTGTATTCATGAGATCTACGGATTCTGAGGAAGGATATGTACAAAGAAAGAAGTGTTTAACGGAAGGCAGACTTGGTGCACTCAAATCTAGACTGTTAAATCTCAGAATTCGGAGAGAACGTGAACACACAAAAAAATTCTTGAATATTAATAAGTTGATACTGTAATTATTCATCTATACAGGTTATTTACATTTAACCCCAACTCTGCTAGGGTGAGACTGACATGTGCAGAATGGGTGTCATCTCTGGGAGGATCAAACTCTGTTGCACTGGCTAACTCATACAGTGTTTGAGGCAAATCTGAATTAGTAGTTACAAATGATACTTGAGGATTTCTCAATACCTGTCGTGTACGTAGGGAATAACGATATATTCAGGTTGATCATCTGACTGAGTTTCAGAGGTAGAGAGTACAGGATCAGGAGGATTGTCAGAGTCTGTCACATTAGTCTGGGTTGGAACATCATTATCATCACATACTTACTTCATATGATCTAAATGCGATTCTTTATACTGACCAGTACTAATTTCTCTAACCTTATACTTATTACCAGTGAGATGTTCAACTACTCGATAAGGACCAACAAACTTTTGATCAAGCTTAGGCATTGCAGACGTTTTGTTAAAGTTAGTCAGCATAACTCTCGAACCTACTGTAATTTTGGACGGCTTTGCTCGAGTGTTTGTGACTCTTGTAAATTCTGCTGTTGATTTATGAAGTGTTTCACGGATTCTTCTAAAAACACTTTGAGCTAAGCTGGTGCGAGTTGCTATGAAATCATCAGGGTTGTAAATTGGTTTCGGATTAGAATATAACAACTCATAAGGCAAGCGTTTATCTACACCGTACAATGCATAATGTGGAGTGTCACCTATAGAAACATTGTAAGCAGAATTTATAGCACACTGCATATCAGGTATAACTTCATCTCAAGTTTCACTGTTGGGATTGATAGTGGCTCTCAAGACATCAAGTACTTTCTTATTAGTTTGTTTGGCTAACCCATTGCTGGCAGGATGATGTGGAACAATGGTGGATTTAGAGATCTTGTACAAGGTGCACAAATTTTCAAGAATCTCATTACGGAATTCACCTCCATTATCTGTTACTAGGGACTTAGGGGTGGTATGCCTACAGATGATGCGTTCTTTAAATGCTTTAGCTACTGTCTCAGCAGTCTTATCTGCAATAGGAACTAACACAATATCTGGTGAAATGGTTTGCCATAACACACAGATGTTTGTTGCCCTGGAGGGAACATTGGAAATTAGTTAACAAATCAAGTGCAACTCTTCCCCAGGTTCACAAGTAGTTGGATACACTTGGATTGGATTAGGACCATTAGCATTACCTTTATGTTGCATGCAGACACTACATTTCTTAACATACTCAGAAATATCAGTTGCCATACAAGGCCAAAAGTATTTCAATCTGGCTTGTTTTACTGAACGATCCATACCAGGGTGCGTAACACCTGGTACATCATGAACTAGCTGTAAGGCTACATTCACTAGTGACTGTAGAATTACTATCTGGTATACCCTTCTGCTAGGAGTACCCAACTCAGCTGTTCGATACAGTAATTCTTGGTTCATGACAAAGTCACTGATGGGTGCTGGTGGCTTCACAGTCAGAATAAGATCTTCCTGGAGCAGGAATCCAATCACACCAGACCACATGGGATCTGTTCGTTGAGCATTCTTTACATCCTCAGCAGTAAATGGAGGGTCTGCAGTTACTATACTAACATGTCGCGATAAAGCATCTGCAACTACATTTGACTTGCCAGGTAAGTGTTCAAAGGTAGGATTGAACTCTTGGATAGTCAAGGTCCATCTGGCTAACCTTCCAGTAGGTTGTTTGTTCTGGAATAAAGGTATCAGTGGAGCATGGTCTGTCAAGACATGAACAGAGTACTGATAAATAATGTCTCAGAAGTGCTTTAAAGACCATACTATTGCTAAAGCTTCTTGCTCAGTTACTGTATAATTACGTTCAGCCTTCGTAAGGACTCGGCTAGCAAATGCAACTGCGTTGTACTTGCCATCGGTCTTCTGAGCTAGTACGGCACCTATGCCAATTGAACTAGCATCAGTTGTAAGAAAGAAGGGCTTAGAAAAATCTGGAAATTTCAAAATTGGAGCAGATGTTAACTTTTCTTTTAAAGTTTGGAATGCTCTTTCTTGATGGAAGGTCCAAACAAAAGGAGCATCTTTCTTAAGCAACTCAGTTAGAGGAGCAGCTATGGAAGAAAAATTGGCAATGAAAGATCTATAAAAACCTGCTAGACCCACAAAGGATCTTACAGCATCAGCAGTTTTGGGAGATGGAAAATTTAGTACTGCCGTTACTTTACTTTGGTCAGTCGTAACCCCTCTAGGAGTGACTACGTGACCAAGAAACTTGATTTCTGATCTGAAAAATTGACATTTATACATTAAAATGGTATAAAATACCGACAGGTTGTTAGGTACCTAACGACATTTATACAGTTTGATCTTTAAATTGGCTTCTTCAAGTTTACCAAGTACTACATCAAGTCTTTTCAACTGTGTATCCACGTCTTTAGGCATGACGATTATGTCATCTAAGTACACCATAAGTGCATTACCTATGAGACCTCTAAAGATATTAGTCATGAGGCTTGAGAACGTGATAGGGGAGGATCGTAACCCAAAGGCCATATGGACGAAGTGATAATGACCTGTAGGAGTGGAGAATACGGTTAACTCTTGGCTGTCCTCGTGAAGAGGGGCTTGCCAAAACCTATGTAACAAGTCCAGGGTCGAGAAGACTTTGTTATCTCCGATGTTACGTAAAAGATCACCAAGTACAGGAAGTGGGAAGCGATCTGGAATAGTTTTCGCATTTAACTTCCTAAAGTCAATCACTGGGCACCAAGTACCATCCTTCTTAGGTACTAGGATCAAGGGTGCACTCCAGGGTGAATTGCTAGGTGCAATAACTCCATCATCAAGCATTTGATTGATCAATTCTTCTGCGACAGCAGCTCGTGAATGAGGCATTCTGTACGCAGGTATAGAGATAGGTCTAGTACCAGGTTCAAGTGGAATACGATGGGACAATAAGTTCGTTATACCCATCTTCTCACCTGGTAAGGCTTTACGACGTTTGTTCAACAGAGTCAACAAAGGCTTGACCTCGTCTGGGAAGTCAGTGGTGTCAGCATAGTTGCTGATCCCTGTATCCCCTGTATTATATAGCATAGCATATTAGTATCCTCCATGTGCTTTAGACACGAGATCCCTCGTAGGCCTTTGGCTTGGTGTGACGTCATGGGCATACACATGGGCAGTGATCCCTTTGTCCCGCTCTCACTCGGCGGCAGACCATACAGGCGTAGACAGGCAAGGCAGCTGGGGCTCCATCCCTCATCTCAGTCTGACATTATATCTACCATCCTACAAGTGTGTCTACTTTCAACCTGTGATATCTCCATTCAAGAACCCTTACGATAGTGGGAGCTAAGTCTTTCTCCTCAACTGGTGGAATGGATTGATCTAGTGAATTGGATGAGGTCTCCCCGGTAGAAATAGCACCGACCCACTGGTTAGTAACACCAGTACCAGTAACCAGTTACCAGTGTCAGTAGTAGTGACTCTCTACCAACCGTCTGTGTGAATCACTTGTTATTCACTGTTACAGCTGACCCTAGCATGTTTTGAACCCGCTCACCCCTAGGAACCATCTCGTGAGACAGTCTAAAGATAGGGAGCGGAGACGTAGGTCAGGCTGGGCACTTCCCATATATTCCGTTTTAATTATACTCCATTATTGCCTATGTGAGTATTCTTACCCAATCCACGTTACCGAACCCAATGGGACAATTACCCTCTCGAATACCTGGATTTCGGAGGGGGGAGGGAGTCAGCGCCCCCGTGGCCCGACCCAGATTAGGCTTCCTGCAGCTACCCTGATCAACCAAGCCTCTTGGTAGCTACCCTGATCAACCATGCCTCCTGGAAGCTACCCTGATCAACCAGGCCTCCTGGTAGCTACCCTGATCAACCAGGCCTCCTGGAAGCTACCGTGATCAACCAGGCCTCCTGGTAGCTACCCTGATCAACCAAGCCTCTTGGTAGCTACCCTGATCAACCGGGCCTCCTGGTAGCTAGCTTGATCAACCAGGCACCTGGAAGCTACCCTGATCAACCAGGCCTCCTGGAAGCTAATCTGATCAACCAGGCCTCCTGGTAGCTACCTTGATCAACCAGGCCTCCTGGTAGCTACCCTAATCAACCAGGCCTCCTGGTAGCTACACTGATCAACCAGGCCTCCTGGAAGCTACCCTGATCAATCAGGCCTCCTGGTAGCTACCCTGATCAACCAGGCCTCCTGGTAGCTACCTTGATCAACCAGGCCTCCTGGTAGCTACCCTAATCAACCAGGCCTCCTGGTAGCTACCTTGATCAACCAGGCCTCCTGGTAGCTACCCTAATCAACCAGGCCTCCTGGTAGCTACCCTAATCAACCAGGCCTCCTGGTAGCTACCTTGATCAACCAGGCCTCCTGGTAGCTACCTTGATCAACCAGGCCTCCTGGTAGCTACCCTAATCAACCAGGCCTTTCCTGGAAGCTACCCTGATCAATCAGGCCTCCTGGAAGCTAACTTGATCAATCAGGCCTCCTGGTAATTACCATGATCAACTAGGCTTCCTGGTAGCTACCATGATCAACCAGGCCTCCTCGTAGCTACCCTGATCAACCAGGCCTCCTGGTAGCTAGCATGATCAACCAGGTCTCCTGGTAACTAGCATGATCAACTAGGCTTCCTGGTAGCTACCATGATCAACCAGGCCTTCTGGTAGCTACCCTGATCAACCAGGCCTCCTGGTAGCTACCATGATCAACCAGGCCTCCTGGTAGCCACCATGATCAACCAGGCCTCCTGGTAGCTACCATGATCAACCAGGCCTCCTGGTAGCTACCATGATCAACCAGGCCTCCTGGTAGCCACCATGATCAACCAGGCCTCCTGGTAGCTAGCATGATCAACCAGGCCTCCTGGTAGCCACCATGATCAACCAGGCCTCCTGGTAGCCACCATGATCAACCAGGCCTCCTGGTAGCCACCATGATCAACCAAGCCTCCTGGTAGCCACCATGATCAACCAAGCCTCCTGGTAGCCACCATGATCAACCAAGCTTCCTGGTAGCCACCATGATCAACCAAGCCTCCTTGTAGCCACCATGATCAACCAAGCCTCCTGGTAGCCACCATGATCAACCAGGCCTCCTGGTAGCCACCATGATCAACCAAGCCTCCTGGTAGTCACCATGATCAACCAAGCCTCCTGGTAGCCACCATGATCAACCAAGCCTCCTGGTAGTCACCATGATCAACCAAACCTCCTGGTAGCTACCCTGATCAACCAAGCCTCCTGGTAGCCACCATGATCAACCAAGCCTCCTGGTAGCCACCATGATCAACCAAGCCTCCTGGTAGCCACCATGATCAACCAAGCCTCCTGGTAGCCACCATGATCAACCAAGCCTCCTGGTAGCCACCATGATCAACCAAGCCTCCTGGTAGCCACCATGATCAACCAAGCCTCCTGGTAGCCACCATGATCAACCAAGCCTCCTGGTAGCCACCATGATCAACCAAGCCTCCTGGTAGCCACCATGATCAACCAGGCCTCCTGGTAGCCACCATGATCAACAACCAAGCCTCCTGGTAGCCACCATGATCAACCAAGCCTCCTGGTAGCCACCATGATCAACCAAGCCTCCTGGTAGCCACCATGATCAACCAGGCCTCCTGGTAGCCACCATGATCAACCAAGCCTCCTGGTAGCCACTATGATCAACCAAGCCTCCTGGTAGCCACCATGATCAACCAAGCCTCCTGGTAGCCACCATGATCAACCAAGCCTCCTGGTAGCCACCATGATCAACCAGGCCTCCTGGTAGCCACCATGATCAACCAAGCCTCCTGGTAGCCACCATGATCAACCAAGCCTCCTGGTAGCCACCATGATCAACCAGGCCTCCTGGTAGCCACCATGATCAACCAAGCCTCCTGGTAGCCACCATGATCAACCAGGCCTCCTGGTAGCTACCATGATCAACCAAGCCTCCTGGTAGCCACCATGATCAACCAGGCCTTCTGGTAGCCACCATGATCAACCAAGCCTCCTGGTAGCCACCATGATCAACCAAGCCTCCTGGTAGCCACCATGATCAACCAGGCCTCCTGGTAGCCACCATGATCAACCAAGCCTCCTGGTAGCCACCATGATCAACCAAGCCTCCTGGTAGCCACCATGATCAACCAGGCCTCCTGGTAGCCACCATGATCAACCAAGCCTCCTGGTAGCCACCATGATCAACCAAGCCTCCTGGTAGCCACCATGATCAACCAGGCCTTCTGGTAGCCACCATGATCAACCAAGCCTCCTGGTAGCCACCATGATCAACCAAGCCTCCTGGTAGCCACCATGATCAACCAAGCCTCCTGGTAGCCACCATGATCAACCAAGCCTCCTGGTAGCCACCATGATCAACCAAGCCTCCTGGTAGCCACCATGATCAACCAGTGCAGCAACACATTCCAGGAACATTCAGACAATGGCTGTGTAATGAAACAGTAGATACAGTCTTGTCTCTGCTATAAGATGTCAACTATATATATAACAGTGAGATGTCAAGCAGTGCCCTTCACAGTACTCATCACTGCCACCAGTGAAATGTTGGCGTCCAGGCACAGGTGTCACAAGTGCCTTCGTGGTCTTAAAGTTCCTCTGGGCAACAGGTGTTGAGAATCAACCGGTATTGTGGGCATGATATGTGTGTATGTGTGTGTGTGTGTGTGTGTGTGTGTGTGTGTGTGTGTGTGTGTGTGTGTGTGTGTGTGTGTGTGTGTGTGTGCGCGTGTAATGTCTAAGAATATACCTGGATTATACCTGGAGGATACCTGGAGAGTGTTTCGGGGGTCAACGCCCCCATGCCTCGGTCTGTGACCATTTCCTCATTTCATAAATTTTACTGTTAAGTTAGAACCTAATCAATCATTGCCTTGTTTAGATGTCTTAAATATTATGGGGAACAATGATTTTAAACTTGAAGTCAACAGAGAACCAACAAATAACTCCACCTTTGTACGTTATTGTTCTTTATATCCAGATAAACTTAAATTGTCTGGTTTCTCATTAATGTTTTTGAGAACTTTACGTATTTGCAGTCCAGAGTTCATAAGTGAAGAAATTTCGATCTAAAATACCCAAAACAGTTGATAGATCTTTCAAAATTGTTAGAAATACTTTTTCCAGTTCATAAAAATGAGTGATATTCAACGAAGAATATGCTGGTTTTCCCCTCACCATGAAAACTTTCTTGATATATCTTCTCTACTTAAGAATTTTAATATCAAAGTTGCATTTAAAAATCTTGATACACTATAAAAAAAGTCTGATTAAAAACTCTCCCAAAATTGCTGATGGTTGTGTCTATAAGATTCCCTGTAAAGGATGTGATGAAGTTTACTATGGATAAACTGGTAAAAGTCTTGAACTAAGATTATAACAACGTAAATATTGCATTAGAAGTTGACAAGATTCTGATACTCTGTTTATTCATATGAGAGATTTTAACCATCCAGTTGATTTTCAAAACGCTGAGAAAGTTGTATCAAGCAGGTCTGTGGCTGAGAAAGTTGTATCAAGCAGGTCTGTGGCTGAGAAAGTTGTATCAAGCAGGTCTATGGTTGAGAAAGTTGTATCAAGCAGGTCTATGGCTGAGAAAGTTGTATCAAGCAAGTCTATGGCTGAGAAACTTGTATCAAACAGGTCTATGGTTGAGAAAGTTATATCAAGCAGGTCTATGGCTGAGAAAGTTGTATCAAGCAGGTCTATGGCTGAGAAAGTTGTATCAAGCAGGTCTATGGCTGAGAAAGTTGTATCAAACAGGTGTATGGCTGAGAAGGTTGTATTAAACAGGTCTATGGCTGAGAAAGTTGTATCAAACAGGTCTATGGTTGAGAAAGTTGTATCAAACAGGTGTATGGCTGAGAAGGTTGTATTAAACAGGTCTATGGCTGAGAAAGTTGTATTAAACAGGTCTATGGCTGAGAAAGTTGTATCAAACAGGTCTATGGCTGAGAAAGTTGTATTAAACAGGTCTATGGCTGAGAAAGTTGTATCAAACAGGTCTATGGCTGAGAAAGTTGTATCAAACAGGTCTATGGCTGAGAAAGTTGTATTAAACAGGTCTATGGCTGAGAAAGTTGTATCAAACAGGTCTATGGCTGAGAAAGTTGTATTAAACAGGTCTATGGCTGAGAAAGTTGTAACAAGCAGGTCTATGGCTGAGAAAGTTGTATCAAGTAAGTCTGGTTGAGAAAGTTGTATCAAGTAAGTCTGGTTGAGAGAGAATATTGGTTTAGGATTATACAAATCAGATTCATTTATAATTAATACAGTTTGGGAAGAATTTAAGCTGCGTTTGACAGGACCTTGACCGTCTCACCCGCATCATACTGGGACAGGTGTAGCGTCGTATGTGAGGTGATATCTCAGTACTATAACCCTTCTGTTGTATTTTTACAGTCCCTTGATAATATGAGAAATCAGGAAAGCGCCTGGAATTTCAATTTTTTTCACTGTTACTGCTACAGGTGAGAGCAACAACAACAAGCAGACAGCAGGGACACGTCTCAACAGGGGGACAGTAAACAGCAGGAGGCAGAGGGGTGACAGCTCCTACAGAGGCTGTTGTTGCTCCACCATTAACATTATCTAAATGGGATCAGAGTGGACCAGAGACCATTAGCCCGGCCATTAAGGCCTCCACTATATCTTGATAACAAACTATGAAATATTTGGCTGAGACTCCTTCTCTTGTAATTAATAGAGGCTACAGTGGTATAACTTGGGCTCACTCTTATCTCCGAGGGCGTGGGCGGCTTGTGGGTAGCGTGGGTAGGCAGTGGGTGGTGTGGGTGGACCTTGTGGAAGCTTAGGCTGTGTAGTGTAGGTCATATTGATAGTGGGTGGCGCACACAGTGGGTGTACGCCCGTGAATCTACGTGGGTATCTACCTGGGCAAGCATTTCCTTCAGTACCCCAGGTGCTGACCACAATCAGTCCTTCTGACTCACATATTTACATAAAGGAGAAGCACTGCAGAGGGCCTACTGGCCTATAATAAGCAAGGACACCAGTGGAAATAAGTCACTTTGCCTGATTTTTTGGGTTATCCTGGATAATCTACACATATGCTGATATGTATGATAATTCATGTAACTGTATTTACGTGTATCTGTATAAAGTTAGTTATTCTCAAGCCCATTGTCTTCTATCACTCTCCTTGGAAGACTATTTTACATACCCACAACCCTGTAGAACCCACATCCTTTTTAAATCCCTTATTGCACAACCTTAATCCCTTATTCCACAACCCTACCAAACCCACATCCTTTCTAAATCCCTTATTTCTATCTTTTTCTGAGTCGTGACCGTCAGCATCTCACTGACCTAACCTGGTGTTCCTCTCCTCCCGCAGCATCTCACTGATCTAACCTGGTGTTCCTCTCCTCCCGCAGCATCTCACTGATCTAACCTGGTGTTCCTCTCCTCCCGCAGCATCTCACTGATCTAACCTGGTGTTCCTCTTCTCCCGCAGCATCACTCACCTGGTGTTCCTCTTCTGCATCTCACTGACCTAACCTGGTGTTCATCTCCTCCCGCAGCATCTCACTGATCTAACCTGGTGTTCCTCTCCTCCCGCAGCATCTCACTGATCTAACCTGGTGTTCCTCTCCTCCCGCAGCATCTCACTGACCTAACCTGGTGTTCCTCTCCTCCCGCAGCATCTCACTGATCTAACCTGGTGTTCCTCTCCTCCCGCAGCATCTCACTGATCTAACCTGGTGTTCCTCTCCTCCCGCAGCATCTCACTGATCTAACCTGGTGTTCCTCTCCTCCCGCAGCATCTCACTGACCTAACCTGGTGTTCCTCTCCTCCCGCAGCATCTCACTGATCTAACCTGGTGTTCCTCTCCTCCCGCAGCATCTCACTGATCTAACCTGGTGTTCCTCTCCTCCCGCAGCATCTCACTGATCTAACCTGGTGTTCCTCTCCTCCCGCAGCATCTCACTGACCTAACCTGGTGTTCCTCTCCTCCCGCAGCATCTCACTGATCTAACCTGGTGTTCCTCTCCTCCCGCAGCATCTCACTGATCTAACCTAGTGTTCCTCTCCTCCCGCAGCATCTCACTGACCTAACCTGGTGTTCCTCTCCTCCCGCAGCATCTCACTGATCTAACCTAGTGTTCCTCTCCTCCCGCAGCATCTCACTGACCTAACCTGGTGTTCCTCTCCTCCCGCAGCATCTCACTGACCTAACCTGGTGTTCCTCTCCTCCCGCAGCATCTCACTGATCTAACCTAGTGTTCCTCTCCTCCCGCAGCATCTCACTGATCTAACCTAGTGTTCCTCTCCTCCCGCAGCATCTCACTGATCTAACCTAGTGTTCCTCTCCTCCCGCAGCATCTCACTGATCTAACCTAGTGTTCCTCTCCTCCCGCAGCATCTCACTGATCTAACCTAGTGTTCCTCTCCTCCCGCAGCATCTCACTGATCTAACCTAGTGTTCCTCTCCTCCCGCAGCATCTCACTGATCTAACCTGGTGTTCCTCTCCTCCCGCAGCATCTCACTGACCTAACCTGGTGTTCCTCTCCTCCCGCAGCATCTCACTGACCTAACCTAGTGTTCCTCTCCTCCCGCAGCATCTCACTGACCTAACCTAGTGTTCCTCTCCTCCCGCAGCATCTCACTGATCTAACCTGGTGTTCCTCTCCTCCCGCAGCATCTCACTGACTGACCTAACCTGGTGTTCCTCTCCTCCCGCAGCATCTCACTGATCTAACCTGGTGTTCCTCTCCTCCCGCAGCATCTCACTGACCTAACCTGGTGTTCCTCTCCTCCCGCAGCATCTCACTGACCTAACCTAGTGTTCCTCTCCTAACCTGGTGTTCCTCTCCTCCCGCAGCATCTCACTGATCTAACCTAGTGTTCCTCTCCTCCCGCAGCATCTCACTGACCTAACCTGGTGTTCCTCTCCTCCCGCAGCATCTCACTGACCTAACCTGGTGTTCCTCTCCTCCCGCAGCATCTCACTGACCTAACCTAGTGTTCCTCTCCTCCCGCAGCATCTCACTGACTGACCTAACCTGGTGTTCCTCTCCTCCCGCAGCATCTCACTGATCTAACCTGGTGTTCCTCTCCTCCCGCAGCATCTCACTGACCTAACCTGGTGTTCCTCTCCTCCCGCAGCATCTCACTGATCTAACCTGGTGTTCCTCTCCTCCCGCAGCATCTCACTGATCTAACCTGGTGTTCCTCTCCTCCCGCAGCATCTCACTGATCTAACCTGGTGTTCCTCTCCTCCCGCAGCATCTCACTCCCGCAGCATCTCACTGATCTAACCTAGTGTTCCTCTCCCTAACCTGGTGTTCCTCTCCTCCCGCAGCATCTCACTGATCCTATCTCACCTAGTGTTCCTCTTCTCCCGCAGCATCTCACTGACCTAACCTGGTGTTCCTCTCCTCCCGCAGCATCTCACTGATCTAACCTGGTGTTCCTCTCCTCCCGCAGCATCTCACTGATCTAACCTGGTGTTCCTCTCCTCCCGCAGCATCTCACTGATCTAACCTCCTCTCCTCCCGCAGCATCTCACTGATCTAACCTGGTGTTCCTCTCCTCCCGCAGCATCTCACTGATCTAACCTGGTGTTCCTCTCCTCCCGCAGCATCTCACTGACCTAACCTGGTGTTCCTCTCCTCCCGCAGCATCTCACTGATCTAACCTGGTGTTCCTCTCCTCCCGCAGCATCTCACTGATCTAACCTGGTGTTCCTCTTCTCCCGCAGCATCTCACTGATCTAACCTGGTGTTCCTCTCCTCCCGCAGCATCTCACTGATCTAACCTAGTGTTCCTCTTCTCCCGCAGATTCCGGATAGACAACACAGACCACATCATAGATGTCAACAAAGGCAATATCCCCTTTGAGTATGATCAAGTCAATATCATCTGTCCAGTCTATAATAAGGACACCAGCGATGAGGAGGCTGAGAAATATATTATATATAATGTAAGTATAAGAAATGTGTCTTATTTGACGTATGGGAAATATAACGTAAATATGTGTATACAAAATTATATATATTTTAAGCCTCGTGTATCAAATTACGTAATAAAATATACATCGGGGTGAAACTGAGAAAAATGGGATTGTAGGGGAAAGTGGAATAATTACAGGAATTTTGAATAAAATCCAAATTTTTGTATACACATATTTACGTTATATTTCCCATACGTCAAATAAGACATGTTGTTAGGTAAGACACATATGCAACAGTTAGGTATCTTTATTATGAAACGTTTCGCCTACACAGTAGGCTTCTTCAGTCAAGTACAGAACATAAGAACATAAGAACATAAGAACGAAGGAACACTGCAGAAGGCCTACTGGCCCATGCGAGGCAGGTCCAAGTCTCCTACCGGCTTAAGCCAATGCACCCAACCTAGTCAGGTCAGGTCACATTGACTTAAGGGAGGAACACGGCAACCGACCTGGTAGCACAAGCTATCAGGTCTAACTCACACCCACCCACATCCACTCATGTATTTATCCAACCTATTTTTAAAGCTACACAACGTTCTGGCCTCTATAACGGTACTTGGGAGTTTGTTCCACTCATCCACAACTCTATTACCAAACCAGTACTTTCCTATATCCTTCCTGAATCTGAATTTTTCCAACTTAAAACCATTGCTGCGAGTCCTGTCTAGGCTAGATATTTTCAGCACACTATTTACATCCCCTTTATTTATTCCTGTCTTCCATTTATACACCTCAATCATATCCCCCCTAATTCTACGTCTTTCTAGAGAGTGCAGATTCAGGGCCCTTAGTCTATCCTCATAGGGAAGGTTTCTGATACATGGGATCAACTTTGTCATCCTCCTTTGTACATTTTCCAGAGAATTTATATCCATTCTGTAATAAGGTGACCAAAACTGTGCAGCATAATCTAAATGAGGCCTAACCAAGGATGTATAGAGTTGAAGAACAACCTGAGGACTCCTATTATTTATGCTTCTTGATATGAAGCCAAGGATTCTATTAGCTTTATTGCGAACACTTATGCACTGTTGTCTTGGTTTCAGATTACTGCTAACCAGAACTCCTAAATCTTTTTCGCAATCCGTAATATTAAGATCTACATTATTTAGTTTATATGTGGCATGGTTATTGTCCTGTCCAACATTTAGAACTTTGCATTTGTCTATATTAAACTGCATCTGCCACTTCTCCGACCACTGCATCAGTCTATTCAAATCTTCCTGGAGTGCTCGAATGTCCTCGTCAGAATGAATTCGACGGCCTATTTTGGTGTCATCGGCAAACTTGCCGATGTCGCTCTTTATGCCCTCATCTATGTCGTTTATGTAGATTGTGAACAGCAGGGGGCCCAACACTGACCCCTGTGGAACACCGCTCGTGACACTTCCCCACTCTGATTTCTCCCCATTTATGCAAACTCTCTGCTGCCTATTTGTCAACCATGCCTCTATCCAGGAAAAAA
>NW_027197958.1:0-10000 GCF_038502225.1 Cherax quadricarinatus
AATGGCATGAGAATGAGAGTGGAAGTGGTCAAGAAAAAGAGAGCGGGAAGCTACCGTAGACAGTTCAGCTTTCGAGCAAGGGAGAGAGAAAGAACAGACTCGAACAGCTGGAACTTCTCAGGGGGTAGGGAAAAGTGAGATGGAACATGAACATAGAAAGGTGGTAATTGAAGAGAAGACAAGAGCGAATGTAGGCAAAGAGAGAAGGGATGGAGTAAACAGGGGCGGCGAACAAATAAAGAATGTCTACTAATATCAGTGACCATTCTATAAATGGAAGGATTGCGGAGATCATGAGAGCGTACATAGCAGCGAAGGCAATGGGCATCACGGCGATCGGATAAGGATGGAACGTTCGCTTCTGCATAGAGGCTCTCAACAGGGGAAGAGCGAAAAGCACCAAGGCATAAACGTAATCCTTGGTGATGAATGGGGTTAAGGCTAGAGAGAGTAGCAGGAGAGGCCGCTGAATAGATCTGGTCACCATAATCAAGTTTCGATAAAATGAGGGTGGAATGTAGGCGAAGGAGAGTCCGACGATCAGCTCCCCATGAAAGATGAGCAAGGGTTTTAAGAAGGTTCAGCCGGCTGTGACAAGTTGCCTTCAGAGAGGTAATGTGAGGTTTCCAGGATAACCTACGGTCAAAGAGGAGGCCCAGAAACCTGACTGTATCACGTTCAGGGATACGGGAGCCATAGAGGTACAAAGGATGATCGGAGATGACAGAGCGTCTAGTGAAAGTAATTTGGTGAGTTTTGGTACTGGAAAATTTAAACCCATGTGTGGTGGCCCAATTGGAAACACGGTCGACCGCATGCTGGAGAGAAACTGTAATGAGGTGACAGTCAGCGCCTGCACAGGCAATAGCGAAGTCATCAACATAGAGTGATGACCAAATATTTGTTGGAAGACTAGAGGCCAAATCATTTATAGCAAGGAGAAAAAGTGTTGCGCTCAGAACACATCCCTGGGGGACACCTTCAGCTTGGATAAAGTCCGGGGAGAGCACATTATTAACCTGAACACGGAAATGTCTGTCAGTTAAAAAGTTCTTAAGGAAGGATGGTAGATTGCCTCGGAGGCCTAAGGAGTGGGCTTGGGCCAAAATATTATACCTCCAAGTTGTGTCATATGCCTTCTCAAGGTCAAAAAATATGGCAATAACTGAGTGGTTATTCGCAAAGGCATTACGAACATACATATCCAAGTGTAGTAAGGGGTCTATGGTAGAACGGCCCTTACGAAAGCCATATTGATGAGTGGAGAGACTGTTGTGTGTCTCTAAATACCACACTAAACGTCTATTTACCATGCGTTCCATCACTTTGCAAACTGCACTGGTAAGAGCAATGGGACGATAGTGGGAGGCTTCATGTCCCGTAGTACCCGGTTTGCAGAAAGGGAGAACAATGGCAGATTTCCACAGCTGTGGAAGAACTCCTTGTGACCAAATTAGATTGAAAAGGCGTAATAGGACTGCAAGGGCTGACTGATGTAAATGTTGTAGCATACGAATATGAATGTCGTCGGGCCCAGCTGCCGATGATCGGCAAGCTGAGAGTGTTGCCTCCAGTTCTTGAAGTGTAAAAGGCACATTATACTGTTCTTCTCTGAGAGAAGAAAAGTCCAAGGGTGCTAACTCTCTGGCAGACTTTGAGGAAAGAAACAAGGGGCATAGATGGAGCCCCTGAGAAATACGGACCAGATGATTACCAGTTTCATTGGCAACATCTAGTGGGTTTGCTATATCAACATGGGCAACCTGCAGAACAGTAGCTGGGTCAGGAGAATATTTACCACTCAGTTTTCGTACTTTTTTCCAGACTGCTCTAATAGAGGAAGCAGAGGTGATGGTGGAGACAATCTCGCCAGCAAGTGCGTTTAGCGTCACGGATGACACAGCGAGTGATCGCACGCTTCTGCTTAAAATCAAGAAGTCTCTCCGTGGTTCTGTTGTACCGGTACCTGCCGCATGCAGCGCGTTTCAAACGTACTGCATGAGCACAAGCAGGAGACCACCAAGACATGCATTTCTGAGAATGCCTGCGTGAAGTTTGGGGTATAGAATGAGAAGCTGCGGTTAAAACGGAGGACAAGAAGAGGTGTAAAAGCTCATCAATGGAGGATGAAGAAGGAACCTCACTAAAAACAGTTAGTTGTGAGTAAAGGTTCCAATTTGCCTGATCAAATTGACAGCGTGGGATACGAAGAGGTGGTGAATATGAAGGGGAAGTAAGTGTGGAAAATTGCATTTATCTGAATGTATTATTATATACATAACAGTAAATGAACATTGATAATTATTATTTATCAGTTAGACAAGTAGGAATTTGGGACACCTAGGTCGCAAAAAATGTCCCCCTTCGATACCTACAACTGTCATATCCACAAGTTGCTCTGGACCTATTAATTAAATGAAATATACATCACCAGGAATGCTGGTAAATATATAAATTTTTGGACTGTATATTAAAATTAAAAAATGATTATATATAAACACATTTACATAACAGAAGGAGAATATCTTAAAAACTCACCAATTTGACTGGAGATTAAGGTGTATCATACTCAGAAAACCTCACTCTAACTAAATCTACGAAAATAATGCTGGCCAGAATTACACACAAATCTAGAGAGCTTATCTGAGGTTCCTGGAGCTGTCTTGTCCAGTCGCCTGATATCTCAAGTTATGCAGGAATGCACATCCACCAATTTCGCCTCCTATTTGAGAGGTTTCAACACAATTTTAACCTCTAGAGCATGAAAATTTCTACCCATTACACCAACGTTCTAATACAAATTCAAAACCAAGATGGCGAGTATCCTTCTGCGCAGACGCAGGCTTTCCGTTTTCTATGACATAAATATTATTAAATACAGTATGGCCATCTATTTACATATAAATACTGAAATTCTGGAAAATATATACAGTATTTTCCACAGTAAGAATGATTGGGAAATGATCGCTGTCATGTAAATCCGTGAGAACAGACCAGGTGAAGTCTAATGTGGCGGAAGAAGAGCAGACTGAGAGATCGATGCAAGAGAGAGTGTGAGTCCGAGGATCAAAATGGGTGTGAGTACTTGAATTTAAAACATGGAGGGGGTGGGTAGCAAGAAAAGCCTCCAACTGAATGCCACGGGAATCACAGTGAGACCCCCCAGAGGAAATGATGGGCATTAAAATCGCAAAGTAACAAAAGCGGTGGCGGTAATGACGAAAAAAGAAAGGCAATATCTGGGATAGATAATGCCCGAGAAGGAGAGAAGTATAAAGAACAGAGCGTATGCTACCTATGCAAGTGGATACTGGCTGCTGTGTAATGCAGCAAAGTACGAACAAATAGCCGATGGTACAGAATATCAGTGCGTAGAAGAAGGGCACTTTCATTAAAGGTCCCATCAGGAAAAGGATCTGAAGAATACAATAAATTATAGCCTGAGATGGGATAGATAACAGCAGAGTGTAATTTTGGTTCCTGTAAGCAAACACCAACAGGGGAAAACTGGGAGAGTAACATCTGAAGCTCACCCCAATTACCCCTGAGGCCGTGTATATTCCACTGTAAATAGGCCATGATTGGCAATGAGAAAGATATCTGAAATCTGCAGGTAAGGGTTCCTATGGACTAGAGGGGTTAGAAAAGTCCACATGTGGTGGCAGCGGAAAACGTTCAAGCAGTAAAGGAACGGGGAACGGTGCGCTGCGAAGAAAGGAGTTGCACAGATGGAGGAGAGGAGAGAGAAGGAACAGAGGGTGGATCAGTGTCCATTGATGGTTTGGTCTCTGCAATATGTTCAGAGATTGCTTCAAGTGTTTTGGAATTCAAAGACGTCGTATGGGAGACAATATTGGAGATGGAAGGGGGAGGATGAGTAAAGATTGGAACTGTAATGGACTGTACCAAGGTAGGGGGGGGGAAGGATGGAGGGAACTGGAGAAGAAGCATGGAAGGGGACAGAAGAGGCAGAAACCTGGGAGGTGGCAGAAGAGGAAGAAACTTGGGAGGGAACAGGGGAGGAAGGTACAGTATGAGGAGGAGGGTGAACCTCTACACTTGTAACAGAGCCAGTGAGAGGGGAAGAACCAGGTACAGAGACAGGGAAGGTAAAATGAGGAGGTGGAAGAAGGAAAGGAGGGGTTAAAGAAGCTATTCTTGACTTCTGAGAAGTAGAGGGACGATTGGGAGGAGGTGTCGTACGAGATCTCGTCGATACCGAGGCTTGTGAGGGAGAACATGAAGAAGCGAGAACAGACTGAGGCGTTAAGTAGGGACGTCTGAGCCCAGGGCAGCAAAAGAATTAGATGCAGGAGTGACTATGGGAGGGGTAACCACAGAGGAGGCTGCAGAAGATGGGACCCCAGAAGTGGGGGACGTTTTGAAACACGGGAATAAGAAACACGGGGTAGTCTCCCTTGGAGGCGGAGATGAGAAACTGCCATGGCATAAGGGAGACCTTCTGCCTCTTTGAGGTAACGGATTTTCCGCTCATTTAAGTAGACTTGGCAACGGCGAGAGTACAAAGGGTGAGCCTCATGACAATTAAAGCAAGAGGGAGGTCGATTGCAATACGTTTTAGAATGATCATCGGCACCACAGACTGGGCATTCGGCTATAGATCTGCAATATTTCGCTGGATGTCCTGCTACATAAACTGAGGATGGGAGTTCACGGCTGTCAAAAGTTAAACGAGCCACATTGCTAGGGCATCGTCTCTGCCCACGGGCAGGAAGAACATAAATGTCTACCTTGAGGATTGGGAGATCTTGGAGTTCCAGCTGTTCAAGAATGTCATTGCCACATGTCTGGAAATTTTGTTGAACTATGGTATGGGGCAGAATGACGGTACCACGACAAGAATTGAGGGAATGATGTTTTTCAATAGTGACAGGAACAGTATCGATATGGGAAAGAAGAGAAAGATCATGAGCTTGGGTAGCATTCTAGACAGTGATGATACGCATACCGCTCTTAAGAGCATGAAAAGAAATATCTTTACCAACATGGTGTAGGAGTGCCTTGCCAATACTATGGTCGGAAAGATAGGCAATAGAGGAAGTCGGTCGTAAAGTGAAGAATTTATTCCATTGTGCATTCTGAAACTGAGCGTGGAAAGGGAGTGCTTGACGTGTCGATCTTTTCTGAGAAGAACGAGAAGGTGGAGAAGTATCATCAGCAGGTAATTGTCGTTGGCGTTTAGGAGTAGGACCAGAGTTGGTCCGACGTGGAACGGGCCGGTGATTCGAAAATTGCCACTCCGTAGAGGGAGAAGCTGGAAGCATAGTCAAAGGAGAGCGGAGGTCCGATAAATCGAAGGAGTCAGTCGAGACCTCAGTACCTGAAGCAGGTGAGGAAACAGCACCAGCAAGAGGTACAGAGGCATTAGGAGTGTCCGAAGAGTGGTCCAAAGACGAGGCGGGGTCAGAACAGGGTGCGGCATCAAGAAGGGGCCTGGGGGTAGCAGGTTCATGGACTAGGGCTTCCATGGTTAGGTTACTTCTTTCTTTTTGTTTTTAAGAAAAAAAAGAAAGAAGAAAAGCATATAGAATAAAAAAAATAAAAAAAAGGGGGGACTAGGGAGGGATAGTTCCTGGGAGGAATGAAAGGGCCAGAAATCTCCCTCCTCGCCCAAGAGGACCTCAGCACCACAAGTAGTGCAGATGCAGCATGGAACCCATGCTATACCCTACCCATCATGCCAGTAAACCAGCAATCCGGGATAGCAACCTCACATCTGCCGAGCTACCTCGGTGGACAAAAGAGAGGACGGCCGGATATCCACCACAAAGCATACCTCCTTTGGCCACCACCCCCGGAATCCGAAAGGCAGCCTCCAGAGATACACCCGTCGCCCAAAAGATACCCAAAGCCGCTCCCCGGGAGACCGGAGAGGGATTGGGACATCCCCAGGCAATCCAGATTCCACGGCAAACTACACCACCACCAAGAATTTTAACGAAATGGGATGGACCTCAGTACCCTTTCCTCTACCCAGGAACTAGCATGCCTGTGGGAAAAAAAAATAAACCCAAGGCCAAAAAGAGGAAGGGTAATTGGGAGGGGTGGGGAGGAGGAGGAGGAAAAAAAAAGGGAGGATGGGATAATTCCTCAGACCAAGAGCCTCTTCACCACGCCAAGGAGCTTCCGTTGAAGAGGCCTTGGTCACAAGGTTTCACAATTTTGTTTTGTAGTGTTTTTAAATAAATAAAAAAAAAATCTTGTAAGACCCTTTATTTTTATTGATAGCCTTTGCTTGTGTGTTTTGTGACTCAATCTGAAAATAATCTTATAGGTTTAGCAGCAACCAGGCACCCCTGAGTACATGCCTGAGAATTAATAGTCAGCCAAACCAGGTACACTGAGGGAAGGTCATTGAGTAACAAGAGACCTTGACAACCCTAGTCATGGAGGATCAGTCCAGGGTTGTAATCTGGAAATCTGGAGATCTATGTGATAAATCTGGAGATCTATGTGATAGCCTGAAGAAGGAATGTATAGACCAACTGGATCAGGGAAGTAACTAGAGACAACATGTTAAGGGAGTTATTGAAAACTCTGTGAGTGAGAGTCCTTTCCCTGAATATTATCATAGGTGCTAGTCTCAGTTAAATGTGTCCTGTTATAATATTTTGGAAAATTTTAATATTTTATATATTTGATGCTTGTAAATTTCCCTGTTGGTGTATATATTCCCCTGTAATGCATATATGTTTATTAAATTGTAAGTTAGTTTATCAGGGTATGCTTTACTTTCCCCTTTGAGCCATGCATATAGAGTCAATTTGTGAGAGATTAAACTGAAAAATATATTGATTAACCATTTTTTATTGAAGAGTCAAGATCCTGATAAGGTGCCTACCTCTTAATTTTCACGCAAAGCTACCCTAAGAACCAGTACTTATCAGGGCCTTGTTTAAGCTATCCCTTATCATTTTCCTTTAAGGGTTATTCCTACTCTAAACCAAATTCTATGTGTCTCCCTTCTAGTGTGACTTAACTACTAACGCCTCTTCTACTAAAAGAGCAGGTGATGGCAGCATATATAGTTCAGTAGAGAGAATCGAGTGCTACCTTGTTTCATCTCAAATTCTAGTTATTTCCCTTTTTTATTTGTTTCCCATATTCTTGTATTTTCGTACACTCCGAGTCTCCTCCTTTGGGAACAGATAGTATTGCATCTTCCGGTGCTCTGTCTACCCCAGGGTGGGACCTGGGTAATAGCTGTATTTCACTTTTTCCTCTACCAAGGCTTTAGACACGAGTCTAATGAAATGTCCCCAGGTACGCCTCAGGCAGTTCTCAGTGCCATGTTCTTTAATACTCTCTTAGCTAAATGCTCTACCTGCCTCATCTAAATATATAACTTTAAGCTATGCTGATGACCTCATGACAAGTTTAAGAAGTTCAAGCATTTGTCAATGAAAAAGTCTCATCATAAATTCAACTACAACAAAGATATTCACGAGCAAACGACATTCCCTAATCATCTGTTTGCAGGGTGAAAACATCATCTACGTTAAATCTTACAGATACTTTAGTGAAGAGGAACTCTTCAATAAATTCATCGTACCGCAGCTCAATAAGAAATTCAAACTTAGACTAAAAGCTGTAGCTGGCTACTATCCCTGCTAAGGAGGAATTGTGAGAATAGTGAGAATGATATCCATTGCCTAAATTAGATCCCTAATTCATTACACTGCATCGAAGTTGATATTGGATAGGGAAAGTTCTCTCCGGCCCTTGGAATTAGTGCATGGAGCCTTTGTGTGTGTACTCACCTAGTTGTACTCACCTAGTTAAGGTTGCAGGGGTCGAGTCCAAGCTCCTGGCCCCGCCTCTTCACTGGTCGCTACTAGGTCACTCTCCCTGAACCGTGAGCTTTATCATACCTCTGCTTAAAGCTATGTATGGATCCTGCCTCCGTGTGTGTACTCACCTAGTTGTACTCACCTAGTTGAGGTTGCGGGGGTCGAGTCCGAGCTCCTGGCCCCGCCTCTTCACTGATCGCTACTAGGTCACTCTCCCTGAGCCGTGAGCTTTATCATACCTCTGCTTAAAGCTATGTATGGATCCTGCCTCCACTACATCGCTTCCCAAACTATTCCACTTACTGACTACTCTGTGGCTGAAGAAATACTTCCTAACATCCCTGTGATTCATCTGTGTCTTCAGCTTCCAACTGTGTCCCCTTGTTACTGTGTCCAATCTCTGGAACATCCTGTCTTTGTCCACCTTGTCAATTCCTCTCAGTATTTTGTATGTCGTTATCATGTCCCCCCTATCTCTCCTGTCCTCCAGTGTCGTCAGGTTGATTTCCCTTAACCTCTCCTCGTAGGACATACCTCTTAGCTCTGGGACTAGTCTTGTTGCAAACCTTTGCACTTTCTCTAGTTTCTTTACGTGCTTGGCTAGGTGTGGGTTCCAAACTGGTGCCGCATACTCCAATATGGGCCTAACGTACACGGTGTACAGGGTCCTGAATGATTCCTTATTAAGATGTCGGAATTGTGTGTGTGTGTGTGTGTGAGTCCTTGTGTGTGTGTGTGTGTGTGTGTGTGTGTGTGTGTGTGTGTGTGTGTGTGTACTCACCTAATTGTACTCACCTAATTGTGGTTGCAGGGGTCGAGACTCAGCTCCTGGCCCCGCCTCTTCACTGATCGCTACTGGATCCTCTCTCTCTCTGCTTCCTGAGCTTTGTCATACCTCTTCTTAAAACTATGTATGGTTCCTGCCTCCACTACTTCACTTGCTAGGCTATTCCACTTGCTGACAACTCTATGACTGAAGAAATACTTCCTAACGTCCCTGTGACTCGTCTGAGTCTTCAGCTTCCAGTTGTGACCCCTTGTCCCTGTGTCCCCTCTCTGGAACATCCTATCTCTGTCCACCTTGTCTATTCCCCGCAGTATCTTGTATGTCGTTATCATGTCTCCCCTGACCCTTCTGTCCTCCAGTGTCGTCAGTCCGATTTCCCTTAACCTTTCCTCGTACGACATTCCCTTGAGCTCTGGGACTAGCCTTGTTGCAAACCTTTGTACTTTCTCTAACTTCTTGACGTGCTTGACCAGGTGTGGGTTCCAGACTGGTGCTGCATACTCCAGTATGGGCCTAACATACACAGTGTACAGTGTCTTGAACGATTCCTTATTAAGGTATCGGAACGCTATTCTCAGGTTTGCCAGGCGCCCGTATGCTGCAGCGGTTATTTGGTTGATGTGTGCCTCCGGTGATGTGCTCGGTGTTATGGTCACCCCAAGGTCTTTCTCCCTGAGTGAGGTCTGTAGTCTTTGTCCACCTAGCCTATACTCTGTCTGCGGTCTTCTTTGCCCCTCCCCAATCTTCATGACTTTGCATTTGGCTGGATTGAATTCGAGAAGCCAGTTACTGGACCACATGTCCAGCCTGTCCAGGTCTCTTTGCAGTCCTGCCTCATCCTCGTCCGATTTAATTCTTCTCATCAACTTCACGTCATCTGCGAACAGGGACACTTCAGAGTCTATTCCTTCCATCATGTCGTTCACATATATCAAAAATAGCACTGGTCCTAGAACTGACCCCTGTGGGACCCCGCTCGTAACAGGCGCCCACTGTGATACCTCTTCACGTACCATGACTCGTTGCTGCCTCCCTGTCAGGTATTCCCTTATCCATTGCAGTGCCCTCCCTTTTACGTGCGCCTGATCCTCCAGCTTCTGCACTAATCTCTTGTGGGGAACTGTGTCAAAGGCCTTCCTGCAGTCTAGGAAAACGCAATCTACCCACCCCTCTCTCTCGTGTCTTACTTCTGTTACCTTGTCATAAAACTCCAGGAGGTTTGTGATACAAGATTTGCCTTCCATGAACCCATGCTGGTTTTCATTTATAATCTTGTTCCTTTCCAGGTGTTCGACCACTCTCCTCCTTGTCAGAGACACAGGTCTGTAGTTTAGTGCCTCGTTTCTGTTTCCTTTCTTAAATATGGGGACTACATTAGCTGTCTTCCATTTCTCAGGTAGTT